>NC_142951.1:5623427-5709297 GCF_046866305.1 Octopus bimaculoides
ATGGGAACCACTGCATTCAACAATCCGGCGGCCGGGGTTTTGTGAGTATCTCCACCCCACCCCACCCCCACCCGCGCAGATACAATCAGCACCATTACCTGAATAGTGGGATTTCAATCCTCTAACGAAACCTACGGTAGCAGAACCACAGAAAATTGTAAAGGGGACGCCTGCTGTTTCTAGCCGGTAGCGTTTGAGCCCTCTCCACTCCAGCTTTTTAACCGTAAGGGATGTAATATTCCAATTCCAAATAACTAACAATTCTTCCCTCCTGGGCCTGCTTCGAAGTCTCAGGACTTTGAGCTTTCATCCAACGTTTCTCTGGACAAGTTGTAGGTTTATTTCTGGTTGTTTCGGAATTAAGTGGAGACGGAAATATATCGCAAACGGACCCTCCAAGGACCAAATTCGTTCCTTATTATTAAGGCAATAAAATTAAAAATCCCGAAAAGTAAAAGTTGGACTGCCGTGACCAGGATTCGAACCTGGGTTACCACGGCCACAACGTGGGGTCCTAACCACTAGACGATCACGGCCAACTGTCCAACTGACTATAGTTTGTCATATTGTAGAAATTTAATCTAATCTATGCTGACAATTACATTCAGTGAGATAGAGTTTTTTTTCTTGTTGGTTTTTTATGTTGTCTTGTTATTTATGTTGCTAGCATTCCTGCAAGTTGTCCTTCAAGAAATTCATCGATTAATTGTCTGTTGCCAGTCTCAAAATCCAACACAAATAATTATAAATTTGTTTTTATTTATAGAAGTCGCTTCGACAAAAATGAAAGTTCTTTTTTTAAGGAGTTTCCAACTAAAGTGAAAGTGACATCATGAAAAACGCACAAAAGAATACAAAGGCAGATTGCCGTGACCAGGATTCGAACCTGGGTTACCACGGCCACAGCGTGGGGTCCTAACCACTAGACGATCACGGCTACCTGTCCAGCTGCCATGCGTGTGCCAGATTAGTCAACTTCAACTGCATCTTCAAGATATGTGATATCGTTTAGTGAGCAAATTTGATCAACTTATGTCATTTTGGAATAATATTGGGTTGTCCGGAAAGTTTGTGCCGATTTGTAAAGGAAAGAAAAGGGTCAATAAATACTTGCCATTACATTTTTAATCAACCAAATATGAACCCTTTTGTTGCACAATGCGTCTCCATCTTTCCTTTAACTTGAAAATACCCTCTTCCCAGAAATGAGGTGATTTCATGGCAAATAAGTCGAAAGGTAAGCTACTATATATCGGCACGAACTTTCCGGACAACTCAATAGATGTTGATGATTGTGATGATGATGGCGACAATGACGAAGTTCGCTTCACTAATTCGTTTTCCTGAGTTCGACTCCAGTGTGCGGCTGATGGGAAAGGTAAGTTTTCTGATTTAGTCTCGGATTAACCAATGCGTTGTCAGTAAACTGTAGTTGACGGAAATAGTAGCGATATCTCTATAGGCTTCGAAAACTGAAGACTTCTTCCTAAAAATCTAGCGGTGCACCGGCCAAGATGTATACTATTTTTTGACAATGTCAAAGACCTTTTTGGGTGGGGAAGGATTACAAATGGATTAGCCTGAGGCCTCTGTTGTACACGAAATACTATTGAAAAGAGGACCAAACTTTCATGAACATACCTAGGTAGTGAAATATTTAAAAAAGAAAGAACAAGCTGGACTGCCGTGACCAGGATTCGAACCTAGGTTACCACGGCCACAACGTGGGGTCCTAACCACTAGACGATCACGGCCATTTGCTCAGCTGGTAAACAAGCGGCACGTTAGTCAACTTCAATTACATCTTTTTTTTTTTCATGATAGACGCGATATCATTTGGTAAAGAAACCTGATAAACTTATATCAACATGGAAGAATAAATGTTAGCATGCTGATGATGACGATGACCATGGCGACAATGACGAAATTCGCGAGTTCGATTCCAGTGTACGGCTGCTGGACAAGTGTTTTCTGAATCAGTCTTGAGTTGACAATAACGATAAACCACAAAGATCCCTGCTTTATAATACATTAATCGGTTTAGTAACAAAACATGGAGCGATTAGTGTTTTGTTAACTAACAGGGTCATATGAACACTAAAAGACATTATCATCATAGTCATCATCAACATCATTATCGTCGTCATCGTCAACATCGTTATCGTCGTCGCCATCTTGATCATACTAACAGCTGTTGTTTTCAAAAAACAAGCTGGTTTCTCCACTTGACTATAATATGACTGTGATATCAGACGTGATTGAAGTTGGTTAATTTGAAAGTGCCTTGGCAGGTGGACAAGTGGCCGTGATCGTCTAGTGGTTAGGACCCCACGTTGTGGCCGTGGTAACCCAGGTTCGAATCCTGGTCACGGCAGTCCACCATTACCTTTTTCTTTTTGCTATTTTCTCGTAAGTCTGTTTCTCCTTTTGCCTGTATTTCTTTTTACAATAGCGACCCTTGGCAATTCCATTTGTGACCCCTCCCCACACAAAAGGTCTGTGACCTTCTCAAGAATGTTATCCGTCTTGGCTAGAAGTCCCGCTAGATTCTGAGGTAGCAAGCTTCATTCGTCGAAGCTTACAGATATATTTGGCATTGCATTCGCACGATTTCCGTCGGCCATATTTCACTGACAACGAGCTGGTCTAACCGAGACTAATTTAGAAAACACATGTCCTAACTGCCGCGCGCTGAGATCGAACTTGGGAATACATTCTTATGAAGTGAACTTCCTCGTTCTCGTTGTCATCGTCGTCGTCGTCGCCGTCGTTGTTGTCGTCGTCGTCATCATCATCATAGCCAATATCTGGCTTTACAAGATGGCTGCATCTGATCAGGTTTCTCCACTCAACGATATCACATGTCGGTCACAAAACAGATCCGATTGAAGCCGATAAATCTGGCACGTTTCGGGCAGCTGGATAATTAGCCGTGATCGTCTAGTGGTTAGGACCCCACGTTGTGGCCGTGGTAACCCAGGTTCGAATCCTGGTCACGACAGTCCAATTCGAATTTCTTTTTCATTTTTACGTTGCATCAAATATTCTTCGGTGATACTCCATCTCCTGACATGATTCCTCTTCTCTTCTGTGTCTTTGCCGGTCTTTTTCTTCCTTCAACAAGTCCTTCCATTTTTCTCCAAACTATCATTGAACGCCAGCGTAGCAGCAACAACAATAACGACAACAGGCAGAGGTAAGTAAAACCGAAGGATTTCCGGGTGAAACTCTGAAACTAAGCGGTGGGGTGGGGATAGGGAGAGCGCAAGGGTGCACCTGTTTATACATTATGTCCTTTATTTGTTCCAGTCATTAGAATGCGGCCATGCTGGGGCGCCGCTTTGAAGAATTTTAGTGGAACTTATCAAACTCAGTACATATGATTTTTTTTTTATAATGCCTGGTACTTATTCTATCGGTATATTTTGCCAAACCGCTAAGTTATGCGAACGTAAACAGACCAACATTATCGCCCCCAACTTTCTGCAACGCCCACAAGGGGGCAGTGCCGCTCAATTTGGGAGCCACCGCTTTAAAGGGTACAACATGACTGTGGAGTACTCAGCCACTTATACATTAATTCAGGGGCAGGTTCTTCGATCGATCGAACGTCCGAATCATCGTAGACTAACGACGGAGACCCGTTATATTCGTAGTTTACAAACTAGAACTAACAGACGACCGCTCGTCATAAGAACAATAGATACGCAATATGCGTGTGTATACGTGTGTGTGTGTGTGTGTGTGTAAGAGAGAGAGTGTGTGTGAGTGAGTGAGTGAGTGAGCACTGGTACCATAGATTAAATACAGTTCAAAGTTAAGTAATCCGTTTATGTAAATAAAAGTGAATTGTAAACCATTTTATTTGAGTGAGTGTATAAATGTAGGTGAATGTGGGTGCATCGTGACTGTGTGGTAAGAAGCTTGCTTCCCAACAACATGGTTCCGGCTTCAGTCCCACTGCGTAGCACTTTGGGCAAGTGTCTTCTGCTATAGCCTTGGGCCGACCAAAACCTTGTGAGTAGATTTGGTAGACGGAAACTGAAAGAAACCTGTCGTGTGTGTATATATATATATATATATATATATATATATATATATATATATAACTACAACACGAGGACGTGGTACATGTAAAGTATTAGCAGATGGTCAGGAAAGGAAAGAAAGATGGTTTAACGTTTCGAGCAGACGCTCTTCTTCAGAAACAGAGGGAAGTCCAATAGAAAAGGAGAAGGAGGTAAAAGAAAATCGCCAACGATGTGGTTATAAATACACACACACACACACACACACACACATACATATATATATACATATATTTCATATCTGTGCATTTTCTGATTTTCATTCAAATTGTGTGGTACCCATTTGTCGAGCTTTTTGGATTTTCCGATCGCAAGCAAATGACTGCAGGCAGTTTTCTGACTAACTTGAAGTTCTTTTGCCTGTTCTGGAGTGGTTTTACGTAGATCTTTCTCAATGACGGTCATTAATTGACCGTCATCGATGACAGGTGGGCGTCCACTGCGCTCACGATCCTCAAGGCCCAGGTCTCCACTGCGAACTCGTTTAAACCATTTTCGAGCTGACCACTCACTGGTCATTTCCTCACCAAACGTTCTGTTGATATCGCGAGTAGTTTCAGCTGCTTTACGTCCTTTTTTGAAGTTGAATGGCAAAATTGCTCGAATATGACGCTTTGACAGTTCCATTTCAGATGATTGTAACGAGAGTGAAAAAAATATCAATGTTAATTTATTGATGCATTTGGGCAAGTCTCTATCTATTATCAGACAATTTCAAAAAAATGTTTTGAAAATATTTAAAACTCTGCCAAAATCCGGTACAAATTCTTCATGGTTCAAAACGTTGCTTACTTTTTACTCGACCTGATATATACGAGGGAATGCTGAAGAGTTCCTGGTTTTAAGAGCATCGAGAAAGACCTAGTTGGAAGCCCAACCTTCCGAGTTCTTTTACAGAGCTTAGAGAAACTGAAGAACCGCTGGAATAAATGTGTGAATCTGAGAGGGGAATATGTTGAATAAAATCATAATTAACTTAACCTTATTAACGCTCCCATATTCCTTAGCTTACGATCAATATTGGTTTCCAATATGTACAAGGCCGGCAATTTGGGGGGAGAGCGTAAGTCGATTGTATCAACCCGAGTGTTTAAATGGAGTTTGTTTTATCGTATTTGACTTCAGAACGTGGCTGTGTGGAGGGGCAGGTGTGACTGTGTGATAAGAAGCTTGCTTCCCAACCACATGGTTCCGGCTTCAGTCCCACTGCGTAGCACCTTGGGCAAGTGTCTTCTACTATAGCCTCGAGCCGACCAAAGCCTTGTGAGTGGATTTGGTAGACGGAAACTGAAAGAAGCTCGTCATATATATACACACGCACACACACACACACATATATGTAGATATTTATGTGTGTGTCTCTGTGTTTGTCCCCCTGCCATCGCTTGACAACCGATGATGGTGTGTTTATGTGCCCGAAACTTACCGGTTCGGCAAAAGAGGGCCAATAGAATAAGTACTAGGCTTACAAAGAATAAGTCTTTGAGGTCGATTTGTTCGACTAAAAGGCGGTGCTCCTGCATGGCCGCAGTCAAATGACTGAAACAAGTAAAAGAATAAAAGAATAGATATTCATTTCAGCCGATCACACCAGTTGGTTTCGTACCGGCTGTTAGATAACCGGATCTTAGATAAGAGGACGGCTATCTAAATATACATGCTCTTCTGTACAGTTATCCAAACATCATGCACGCAACCGATTGGTATGATCGGCTGCTAAAATAGATCTATATTACTCTGATTTATATATGAGTATATATAAATAGAGTGAGCTCTATTTAACAAATATACGCGTGCCAGTTTTTTTCTGACCTATGAATTGTTAGACGACTTTATGCGTTTACACACATATATATATATAGATATTTGTATATACGCATACACACGCATATAGAGACACACATCTATATTATTACATGATACGTTCCTGTGTGGTGTGAAGTGACGTTTTACAAAATTAATTACACGTATTTCAGGCGCCAGCCAGAGCAGAGCAAGAAAAGAATTCGAAATAATTCATGTCATCTCACGCAACTAATTTGGTTCATTAAGTTTTAACCAAACAAAAAGCAAAGTCGAGAAAACTTTGTTACGGTTTTTAGTCGATGTTGCTCCTGTTTTTTTTATTCAAGAGAATGTCATTGAAAACGACGAAGAGGAATTGAATTTTTCGTAAATATTTTTCGGGGATTTTGAGAGAAAAAGAAACAATAATAATAATAAATGAGCGAACGAGATAACAGAAGGTAAAACAAGAAAGAAGATAATTTTCTAGTATAATTGGAGTACAGAAACAGCCAGTGAGGGCCGTGGGTTCGCTTCTGGGTGAAGCTTGTCTTACGGTAAGTCTTCTATATTTGTGTGTATATGTTTTGTGATTTTTGTTTTGTGATTTTTGTTTGTATGTGTGTGTTAGTATGTTTGTGTGTGTGTGTGTTTGTGTGTGTGATCGTATGTGCGTTTGTAAGCATGCGTGTGTGTGTGTGTGTGTGTGTGTGTGTGTGTGTATTTACAACGTCGTGTGCCGGAATCGCGCGCGCGCACGTGTGTGTTCGAGAGAATTAGTTATATACGAGTATGTATGAGTCACCTGTACGTGTGTGTGTGTGTGTGTATGCGAGTGTGTGTGTGTGTGTGTGTGTGTGTGTGTGTGTGTGTGTGTGTGTGTGTGTGAGAGAGAGAGAGAGAGAGAGCGAATCACCATTAAGTATCCATGTGAATCACCTGCATACGGCTGGGAGAGAAAGACTCACTTCTGACCATCTTTGTAGTCATTAGTGAGTGTGTGGTGGAAAACAGAGAGAGAGAGACAGACAGACTCACCTGTGAGCACATTTGTGAGTCACCTGTGTGTGTGTTCGTACGTGAGACAGAGAGAGAAAGAAAAAAAAGGAAGCGATAGAAAGAATATCACCTGTAAACGTCTATGTAAGGAACGGTAATGGAAATGAAGACGGGTTGTGCGCGGAGACGGGTTGTGCGCGGAGACGGGTTGTGCGCGGAGACGGCTTTGCGGTTTCAAGTTCAAGGAGCGAGTGATGATGGCTTATAGCGTCTTGTCCCCGACATTCCCAACCTCAGCCTCTTTGACTTTAGCGTACCCTAAGCGCTTAGTATTTATTTTTGATGATAAAGTTGCAAGTGCATGCGTGTGCACGTGTGAGTAAGAGAAAGTCACCTGTATGTATAATTACGTGCATACAAACAGGTGCATGCATGCATGTATATTTGTATGTATGTATATATGTATAATGTGTGTATGAATGCATGTATGTATATGTGTGTGTGTGTGTGTGTGTGTTCCTGATGCTGTCGTTTGCACATAAGTCATCCCTGATCGAGCTACTCACAATCAAAGGCATTCCAACCATGACCATCCCATCTTTTTGTATATCTAGGACATTACCCAACGTGTTCTCCTCCTTTTAAGACGCTAGGATGTGATCTCAAGGAGATTTGGCTACTATTTCTAGCAATTTGAACGGACAGGTAGACTCCTGCGTTGGCCCAGGGTGGGGGTGTTTAGGAAGGGATGCTTGTGCTTGTCCTTGTGGTGAGAGATGAAGGGTAATTTGTATATTTTTTCTGAGTAAGAAACATTCGCATCTCTGTACAAAAAGAGAAGTAATTAATTGTATGTTTCCCTGTGTAAAAAAAAAAGAAGAAATTATGCATCTGTAGATCTTATTAAATTACTTCCAACCTCGTGAAATCTTCACCAGAATATTTTATTTTAAATCTAGTTTATATGTAGTTATTTTTGCATGGTGATGACAGAAATTGTAACAGCATTCAAAAAAACATTATTACTGCATTTAAAAAAAAATTAATCTGGTGAAAATTATTGGTTTGGCAGAAATCTAACTAGATCTGTACAACAGGATTACATGTGTTTATCCCTGTATGTAAGAACGGTTGCGAGAGAGGGTCACTAACGCGTGTCTGTGTGACAGTGAAAGATAGCGTGGGTGTATCCCTGGGGTGTAGGAGACGGTCCCCGGCGTGTGCCTGAAAGAGATAGAAAGGGGAAAGCGAAATAAAGAGTCCGGTGATGGTTTGTGTACGTCTCTTTTAGCATAAGAGAATCGTTTAAGTATAAGAGTCATTTGCGTATAAGCGTGTAGAACAGAGAATAAGAGTAGAAGTGGATTGTGTGTTAAAGTAAGGGTCACTCGAATAATGTCTGTGTGTGGAAAGAATATCGCTTTCCTGAATGTATGCGTACGATTGTAAGAGAAACAGACGATTGGAGAAAAGTGGCTTACCACATGGATGTGGAGTGTGTGTGTGTGTGTGTGAAAGAGAGACAGAGAAAGAGAGAGAGAGGAAAGCATGTACGTTTCTATGTTTAAGTCACTCGTGTACGTCTGAGACAGAGAAGAACGTGTATTTCTATGTATGGTTATGTGTCACTTGTCTAGGTTTGTATGTGATTGTCTCTCAGATGTATGTATAAGAGTCTATCATCTGCGTGTGTTTGTGTGTGGTGCATGTGTATCCGTAAGAGAGTGTCACTTGTATGAGTTTCTCTGTGTGTGTGTGTGTACTTGCGTATGTCTTGAGTATTAATTGTCTAGTTTGTATGTGTAAGTGGTCGCTGGCTTCAATGTGCACCGGGCACCAATCCAGCTGACCAACACCACCCACAACTCGAAAGGTGGGTGACCACAAACACTCTTGTACTTTGTAAATTACACAACACGAGAAATATTATCACATGCCGCACACACCATACTTAAATAAAACAGCTCAACATACACGCAGCACACGGACACTCATATAATATACATACATGAACACAATATCATTTATATATATTTATCAAATACACACACATACAAATATAATATATATGTATATATGTAATATATTCTAATATAAATAAATATATATATATATATATATATATATATATATATATATATATATATATATATAAATATATATATATATATATACACACACACCAACACACACACACATATATATATATATATATGTGTGTGTGTGTGTATGTATATATATATATAGAGAGAGAGAGAGAGAGAGACATATAGACATAAACATACACACACGTATACGCAGACACTCGTATGTAATACATACACAAACACTCTATTTATATATGTATATATACACATACGCATGCACTATTTACATGTTGCACACACATATAAATATATATACACATACATATAAATAATGTTCTCGCACCCCTACAGGAAAAGAGTATACACACACATTGCAACCATAGGTGGCAGCGCCCCCTCGCGAGTGGTCGGTGCAGCAAAGATGGCTGACGATGAGGAAGAGAGGGTGGAGGAAGACGCGAATAATGACGCTTCAGATGAATATTCGGACAGTGGCGAACAAATAACCGTACCAACATGTGTGGAACAGACGTCTTTACAACGTATGCTGACCAGTATAGCAGCAGAACGAACGAGGGAGTACCCCGCCTTAAACATATCCAGTAAGTAGAAGCAGGTGCTTGCTTAATTGAAACATCACATTTTCGACCCTGTTGCTTTCTCTTACCCTATACACACTCGTCTTTGTTTCTCTCATCGTTGTGGGGCAGTGCATTTAATACCAGTTATATACTGGAGTACACGTGATGTCCGATTTTTGTCTTTCCTTTTTCTTACCCCCTTTTCTTCACGAAATTAGTCTCAGTACTTGGTTGAATGAAAGCAAACCTACCCACATTAACACGTATGCTTTTAACAGTGATTTATTTTCGTCTCATTCGAATTTGATTAGGGTCGGCTTTTGGATTACACTCCATTTGGGGTTGGACAATGAGTAAAACGAATCCTCTGTCCTTGAAATACGCCAAGTTTTCATTAATTCCATACGAAACGTCTCCCTTTTTTACGAATAAGGGAAGGTGTGTCTGTGCTTAGTCAAAACAAATCAAGTATGTTGTGTTGTGCTTTTCTGGATTCTCAGTTGACGATGCTTAACTTTCGGTTGTCTTTGACTGACTTCCATCCGTCTGGACTTGATAGTTCCCAGAACCAGTTGGAAGTTAACGTAAAGAACTTTTGTTTTAAATTAAATTAAATCGTTAAACGTAAATAATAGTGCGTGTCTGTCCGAGCGTTTATTTTAATGTAATTAAAAACTTGACAGATTCCTGGTTCATAAATCCATGTCAAAGATCAAATTAAACAATACTTAATGTTTAAAATTAAATTCATAATATATTTTCGAGGCATTAGTTGTATACAGTAACAATATTTTAGAGCCGTATTTCCAAATTCTATTCACCAATTCCATGACTTTTTTTTATCTGTAAATTAACATTTTTATGTAAGCATATCTACACATTTGTGCCCCGCTGACTTTGCTTCCGCATAACTTCCAGAAGACTGGATATTTTTTAGTGAAATTTTCTACAAGTATGCTTCAGGTGGGGTAGATTCCGATTATATTGGAATTTGTTGTGAATTTATTTTCTCCGTGGATGGGGAGCGGAGTTTCAATAGATTCACACGAGTTGGCCTTGTTTCCTCATAACTTTAAAGAAAATGGATATTTTTTCATGAAATTTTCTACAAACACCTTTTAGATTGTATAGATTATAATTATATCGGAATTTAATATGAAAAAAAAAGCTGGTGGTCTTGTACACATGCATACTGTCACATCGCATAGTTATACAAAATGACACTTGAAATTTCGAAAGAAATTGTGATGTGTACATTCTCACCATTTTTTTTCTTCTTTTTCCACAACAAATTCCGATATAATTGTAATCTATACCATCTGGAAAATATTTATAGAAAATTTCATTAAAAAATATCCATCTTTCTGGGAGTTATGAAGAACAAAGTCGAGGGGGCACATTTATATAGTTATACCTTTATATGTGTCTTTTTAACACTAATTATTACAGTTAATAAATAAATAACGGATCAGCATTTTTCTAATTGTGTTTTGAAGCACGGAAATATTCAGTAATAGTAAAATAAAAATATGAGGACTTTTCGTTTCATTGTGGCCTCCACCCTCAAAAATCCGCCTTGTGATTAGCGAAAAGAAAATATTACTGTTATTTAATAATGCTTAAAGATAGGGATTAGTAGTTCCCATCTCTGCTCGTCATCCTAGCTGGTAAAATACACGAACCATTATTTTCCATTTCACTTCCGTACCTGAAGATTTTAGTAAAGTAAGAACATGGAAGTTCATTTTTCCCTATTTGTCACCTGTAATAGATGTGAAAAACCATGTTATGACTGAGAAACCGTTTGTTATTAACTAACAATGATTAAATTATTAAACACTAATTATGTTGCTTGACCCGAGGTCATCTCTAATCGTGCATGCTCATATGATCAAAAGTGCGTATACCATGACTAAAACCATGGTTTTGTGTGTGTGTGTATATATATATATTATGCAATGTATCCGTTTTCCTAAGACGGTATGGTGTAATTTGAAGGAATTTGGCTGCTATTTCTAGCTGCTCGTGTAATCGCATTATTACACGAAGTTGTTTATTAGTGTAATAATGTTTGTCACGGGAGATGTCTATTTTCTCTTCTATTTGGGTTTTTTTTCTTTATCTCTGCTCCTTGTTTTTCTAACTCTCGTCTACAGACACACACACGTGTTTGTGTATATATAGTATACGTATGTATATATTGCCAATAAATCCCGTATTGAAGCGTATTGGAGTTTTTTTTCTGTAGAATAGAGTTGGAAGTATAACCTAGTTACGCCCCAAAACCGCTATTTCTTCGGATGTGTATGTTTTAAGCATCGTTCATTATAATCCCGCAAAAAAGGGGGAGAGGGAGGGTGCTTAAAGCACGAATATCTGAAGAAATTACGGTTTCTGATGAAGTCGATAATTTCCGACTCTGTGCTACAGGAATGCTTGATGCATTTAAATATCCTGGTAAATTTGAAGGGTAACATTATACTCGAGCGTAAAAATAAAAGAATAAAGTATATTACTAAATTTCAGATAGACAAAGCGGGTGGACACATTATATAGTCTAGATCGCCTTATACTCGAATATGTTGTGTGCATACATTGTGTATGGTGTGCGCATGTGTATATGTATGGTGTGTGTACGTGCTTGTGCGTATATATCTACACACTTGTATGTATGTTTATTGTGTCGATGTCAGTGGCCCCTCGACCTCTTAGAAATAGCATCCGACCCCCTCCCCCCAATCAATTAACATTGGATAATGTAATCCTAGGTACAGCGTTTAATAAAAGTCGGAATGGTCATAGTTGGCGCGTTTTTTTATTATAGTGCTGCGCGATCTGGGTTGACTTGAGACTAAATAAGCAGCAGCAATAGTTAACCTCTGCATACGATGTTCAATAAACTCGGAGTGGTCACGCTTGGTATGTCTGATTATAAAGTTCTGCGCGATCTGGGCTGACTTGAGCGTAAACAGCAGCAACAAGTTACCTCTAGCAGTCTCACGACCCGTTCGAAATTTCAGCCAAATTTTCCTGAGTTGTAACTCTACCGTCTGAACCAAACAGACAAAATAAAAATAAAAAAAGACACGTTTGACAAGCCAAAAAGACGAGATGGTCGTGGCTGGAATATGTTTAATCGTAAATCTGTGCCTAAACTACCATTCTTTGCCCAATTTCATCCTATTACTAGTATCTGAAACATTATGGATTTGATGTAGAAATTATGATACCCGTACAGACGGACACATATATATATACACACATATATAATAGAATAACGGTATGAACAGGCAAACACTTGGTATGAGGCCAGATTATGACATATATTTAAACACTGACACAGCATGATGAGGGTGGAATTCAATGTTTCAGGATTTTAAATCACAAAGAGGTCGATAAAAGATCAGTTGAGGAATGCTCATAATGGTCGTTGTGTGTATACACACACACACACATACAGAGGAATATAAATTCGCGCGCGTACACACGCGTAAGAACATCTACGCACATAGACACACAATTTTAAAATGTATGAATGATAAATGGTAGTTCCCTAAAAGTACAGTGTAGGTGGTCTGGCCATTGCATGGTTTGTTAAATGGGATGTTATATAATAGTGTGTGTTTGCATATATGTATGTATAATACATTTTATTTCGGTCGAGTCAATCTTTTGCTTTCAGTTTTGCTTGTGGGTACATAGGGTCTTCACACAATTCATAACATGTCCCATTTATTAAACTCTACTACGGTATCGAGCACTCTTTCTTTTTTTTTCCAACAGTGAACGTGTGTGTGTGAGAGAGAGAGAGAGAGAAAAGATATATAACAAAGCTATGTTGAGTGATGGTCAACAAACTGTAAAATAGTTGGCCAGCAAAGCTCTCTCTCTCCCTACCACCGCTTTTCTCTGCACAACGCCAAGCATAGAAAGAATGTGTTTACATTGTTACTTAACCCACAGCAAGGCTTCGCAATATTTTTTTAATCTAATTTCCTCTGATTTGCGCTATGTTGTGAATAGTAATTATAGGTAGGTAGGTAGATAGATAGCTAACGGCATGAGATGACCGATATTAAAAAGTACTTTGGAAGACATGAGTGAAATGCGGAGAGGGGGAAGGCGTCTTTTTTAAATTTATTTTACATGTATATTTATATAAGTATAATTAGCTTATTGTATACTGACAGTGCTCAAGTGCACTATATAGACATGCATAAACATACATGCAACATAATTTATATATGTGTGTGTGTCTACATTGGTGCACATGCATGCGCATAAACGTGTTCACTGTGATGTAATCTGGCCCCCGTTTTTCTGCCTCGTTTTATCATTATCCTAACAACGACCCTGAAGAAAGAAAATCTCATTTTTAATTTATGCTGCAAAAACCATCCCTGACGACTGTCACATATCGTGCTATCTACACACACACACACACACACACACGCACGCACGCACGCACGCACGCACGCACGCACGCACGCACGCACGCACGCACGCACGCACGCACGCACGCACGCACGCACGCACGCACGCACGCACGCACGCACGCACGCACACACACACACACACACACACACACACACACACACACACACACACACACACACACACACACACACACACACACACACACACACACACACACACACACACACACACTATATTTTGCTTGTTTCGATCTGACTGCACCCATGCTGGGGCACTGCATTGAATTTTTAGTCAAATGAATCTCAACCCCCAGTACTTTTTTTTTTTTGTAAAGCCTCGTACTTATTCTATCGATATCTTGCCGAACCGCTATGTCACATGGACGTAACCTCACCAACACCGGTTACCTAGCGGTAGTGGGGGAACAGGCACACACACACGCACACACGACTGGCTTCTTTCAGTTTCTGCTGACAAAATCCACTCACAAGGCTTCGGTCTGCCCGAGGCTATAGTAGAAGACACTTGCCCGAGGTGTCACGCAGTGGGGGCTGCACTCGAACCTATTTGGTTAGATAGATAAGACAACTGGGGAGACGAACTCGTCGATAATTCGTTATAGCCCTCCTTAAACCGCTTAAAACCCTGTGTGATGACACAACAAGGGGATTTAACATGATTTACAATAAAAGCCGGAACTTCAACGGTAAAATTGCGCACAGAGCGCATCCATACCTACTTATATATATATATATATATATATAGTGTGTAATAACCACACTAAGTTTAAGGTAGGTTGTTGCTACCTGTTGGATAGTGTAGAGCTTCGTGTGTTTTTGATGGTGTTCATCCGTCACACAGCTCCTTTCTCGCATACTGCCCGTGTTAGAAACCCATGTCCTAACAAAACTGCCCTTTACTGCTATTGTAACCATGGCAAACGTCTTCCTTTTGTTGCTATATGTAACTACATTCCTTTGTAATTTGTTATTGCTTGTCATCTCATTAATTTCGTGGAATGTTTGCTGTTTGTACCAGAACTCTTGTGTGTGTGTGCGTCGTGTACGAGAGTGATGGAGGGGTGGCCTTTCTTCAAAATCTTCCGAATCCGGCTTAGCACAAACACACACACACACACAAAATAACGAAGGAAAAAAATTCAATTCTCTCTAATAGTGACTAAGAGTACATTACTAGAAACAATAGTCAAAGACCCTTATAGCCACAAAAAGCACATTGTGTGTGTGTGTGTGTGTGTGTGTGTTAAATGAAGAATTGGTGACGAGTGACAATTCTGCAAACAATTATTATGATAAGCTTAAAGCTTACAAGCGATCACTGTGTATTGGCTGAAGGAAATTAGTCTAATATTGGGAGCATATAAGCCCTCGACGGAAAAATATATAATTTCGATAGATACATACGTGTTGCTAAAAATGCTGGTGCATTAGTGCCGATACATACATAATTATAAATATGCGTACGCATATTTATATATATATATATATATATATATATATATATATATATATATATTTATTTATTTATGTGTTTCAGCCAAGTGGCTGCGGTCATGCTGGTGCACCACCATATATATATATATATATATATATATATATATATAAGATATTCGAACGAAATGGTCGCACTTGCTCGCGCGCGTACGCAATCTGCTCTCACAATACTTCTATACTTGCGAATTATATACGTGCACACATCAATAGATATGCATGCAATGTACGTACGTATGTATAATCTTATCATTTAACGTCCGCTTTCCATGCTGGCATGGGTCTGACGGTTTGACAGGAGCTAACGAGCCAGGGGTTTGCGCCGCGCGCACGCGTACATAGGTTGCATATTTGTAGAGGTTGTCCAAGCGAGCACATTAGCATATGTTCATAGACGTACGTGCACGCACACACAGTTATATGGTGTGACAATCTCTCTTCACAACAGTTAAAAAAAAAAAGAGGCGGTGGGGGAGACTTTGGATAATGAAGTCCTTAATGTCTTTTAAACAGATGGAATGATCACGGCTGGAATCTTTCACCGTAGGGCTGCTGTATTAACTAGGGGGCTTGTTGGCTGGTCACATGACTGAAATAATTGGCCATTGTCTATTTCACTACTGACCTTTGGCTGTTGTTTCTTTGCCTTTCGGGTCGCCTATCTCTGGTGTCGCTGTCGGTGTGGTTTAAGCATTGTGTATCTAGGACTACGCCATCTAAAGTGCGCTCTTTGGAAAAAGCTGATTTCTGGTCTCTTTTTGGCGAGCCGAGCAACCGCCAGAGGTGATAATGTTTAACCCTGAGTCATCCGTCAACTGAGTAGGCCTATCTTTGTTTTTTTTACCTGTTTCAGTCATTAGACTCCGGCCATGCTGGAGCACCGCCTTCAATTTTTGTGGAACGAACCGACCCCAGTACTTATTCTATCGATTCCTTTGGCTGAACAGCGAAGTTACGGGGGACGTAAACACACCATTACCGGTTATCAAGTGGTGGCGGTGGAGGACAAACTAAGGCGCCCACTCACTCACACGCTCGCTCAATTACTCACACACGCTCGCTCACTCACTCACGCTCACTCACTCACACATCGGTTGTCAAGCGATGCTGGGGGGACAAACACAGACACACAAACACACACATATATACATACATATATACGACGGGCTTCTTTCAGTTTCCGTCTACCAAATCCACTCACAAGGCTTTGTTTATGCGAGGCTGTAGTAGAAGACACTTGCCCAAGGTGTCACGCAGTGGGACTGAACCCGGAACCATGTGGTTGGTAAGCAAGCTACTTACCACACAGCCACTCCAAACCTTTTGATTGTTGTTTAGCCCTAGGTCAACCTTAGTGAGTAGAACTATCGACAAAAGCCATGACAGCATACACTAAACAAGTGTGCCTCCTTCCACCAACTTTGTTTCCTCATAACTTCCAGAGAAGTAGATATTTTTTAATGAAATTTTCGAGGCGCAGGAGTGGCTGTGTGTAAGTAGCTTGCTTACCAACCACATGGTCCCGGGTTCAGTCCCATTGCGTGGCACCTTGGGCAAGTGTCTTCTACTATAGCCTTGGGCCGACCAAAGCCTTGTGAGTGGATTTGGTAGACAGAAACTGAAAGAAGCCCGTCATATATGTGTGTGTGTGTCTGTGTTTGTTCCCCCAACATCGCTTGACAACCAATGGTGGTGAGTTTACATCCCCGTAACTTAGCGTTTCGGCAAAAGAGAGCGATAGCATAAGTACTAGGCTTCCAAAGAATAAGTCCTGGAGTTGATTTGCTGGACTAAATGCGGTGCTCCAGCATGGCCACAGTCAACTGACTGAAACAAGTAAGATAGTAAATACTTTAATACTTTTCAGATGGTGTAGACTATAACATCAGAATTCATTGTGAAAAATGTGTTCAGATAATTCACACACGAGTTGAATTTGTTTCCGCATAGCTTCAAAAAAATTTATATTTTATATCAAAATTTTCTACAAATACCTTTCAGGTGATGAAGATTACAAAATTATATCAGGATTTAGCTTTTGAATCATTAGCACGCCAGGCAAAATGCTGGTATTTCAGGAATATGCGAGTGTGCATGCCACAGGTTACTATAAATAGTTGTCCTCAGCAGAATTGATTGACAAATGCATTCAAAGTCTATGATTTCCAGAAGAAAAAAAATCCTCTGCAAATGCCTTCTAATCTGCTGCTGCATTTGCACCAGTTCCTAATTCTTTAAAAAACTTGTCATAAATAGAATTACATTTCTGAGTGGAAATGTCCCCACTTTCCAACCATGTGCCTCTTCTAACAAACACTGACTCTTGTCATTGTCTCCTATGTTTCCAGTATACACAGCCCTAGAATTAATTAATGAAGCAGAGTTGTCATGACAACATGCATTTTTGACTTTGCCCTGAGGACAGTGGCTTAACCCTTTCGTTACTGTATTTATTTTAAGATGCTCTGTGTTTCTTTCAATTACTCTAAATATAACACAGAATTTAGTAAAATAACTGAGTTATCATTCATTTAGCATTAGCAACATAAATTGTGACTAAGGTTTGGTGGAAGATTTTAATTCAAAACTTATGAAAACAAGATATTTGTGCTCAGAGCCGGTTTCAGCTGGGTTGGTAAGGAAAGGGTTAAAATTCATTGGCTTAAAATACCTAACTTTAAATGTTTCTGATTTCTTTATTATAAATTTTCCAAAATTTTCCACTCTGTTGGGTGGTTGGTGTTAGGAAGATCATCGACTCGTAAAATCTCTGCCAAAACAGACACTGAAGTTTGGTGCAGTCTTTTGCCTAGCCAGATCCTGTCAAACCATCCAACCCATGCCAGCATGGAAAGCTATCATTAAATGATGATGATGATGAACTGTGATAGTCGTCAGCATGCATAACTATATCAAAAGTACATTTTTTGAAAATTTTCACATTAAGATTTGTGGTTGGAAGAAAACAAGATCCTTGTTATTTTTAATAATTCACACACAGTGTGCCCAGGACAATATCCTCTTATAGACTGTATGGTTTTATTTAATCAAGATTTAGCTGCTATTTCTAGCTTGAAGACCATTCTGTGACCAAATCTAAGACTAAAATCTTGTCTACATTTGACATCTGTGAATTATACTTTATGAGAAAGGAAGAGCTTTTTTTATTTTTGTTAATATTTTATTGTCTTTTAATTATCGGCTTGTCATTCCTTTGTATGCCTATTCACTAATTAATCAGTTAGAAAGTGGGTGGGGGGGGGGACAAGCAGGACACCACCACCTGACCTTTTTATCAGACTTGTTGGATTCTTTTGTTGCTTAGCTCCAGATTTTTTTTTACCACAATCAAGCTGACCTATCATCAAAAAAGTATATCTTTCAGCCGTAACTATTCTGTATTTCATACAAACATAAGTGTATCTAGGAGTACATTATTCAATGTGTCCTTTTATTATTATCATTATAAAAAAATCATTATTAATTGTTTGCATGCTGGACGAAATGTTTAGCAATATTTCACCCATTGCTATGTTCGGAATTCAGATTCCGCCGGGGTCAACTTTACCTGTCATAATTTCGGGGTCAATAAATTAAGTACTAGTTATTGACTTAATCCCCTCCCCCAAACTGCCCTTGTGGCAAAAATTTGAAATCAACATCATTATTATTATTGTTATTATTAATCGTTAGCACGCTGGACAAAGTGCTTAGCAATATTTCACCCATCGCTATGTTCTGAGTTCAAATTCCACCGGGGTCAACTTTGCCTTTCATTTTTTCGGGGTCAATAAATTCAGTATTAGTTTAGTACTGGGTTCGATGTGATTGACTTACCCACCCCCTCCCCCCAAATTTCAGGCTTTGTACCTACAATTGAAAGGATTATTATTATTATTTAAACAGTAAAATGTATTTGCGGAAGAGGTAGATCTGGCTGCTATATCTTGTAGGGTAGTGCTGGGGGTGAGAAGGAGACCTACCTATGCAAGTGGGCCCAACACTTTTTTCTCACGTGACTTTCAGAAAAATGGATATTTTTATAATGTGGTTCTGTAGTAAGACGTTTCCTTCCTAATTACATGGTTCTAGGTTCAGTCTCACTATGCAGCACTTTGGGCAAGTGTCTTCTGATATAGCCTCAGACCCAACCAA
The DNA here is from genome assembly GCF_046866305.1 of Octopus bimaculoides. Lineage (NCBI taxonomy): Eukaryota > Metazoa > Mollusca > Cephalopoda > Octopoda > Octopodidae > Octopus > Octopus bimaculoides. The sequence goes on from NC_142951.1 coordinate 5,643,071, forward strand.
AGCCTTGGGAATGGATTTCATAGACAGAAACTGAAACAAAGCCCCTTGTGTGTGTGTGTGTGTGTATATATATATATATATATATATATATATATATATAGAGACAGGCAGGCGGGCCCATCAAGCCAAGTAAAATCACAGTTGCGGCAGATACTGACGCCACACAAATGGCACATGTGTCAGTGGCACATAAAAGCATCCATTACACTCTGGGAGTGGTTGGCGTTAGGAAGGGCATCCAACCATAGAACCCATGCCGAATCAGTCTGGAGTCTGGTGCAGCCTCTCAGCTTGCCAGCCCTGGTCAAATCCTCCAACCCATGCCAGCATGGACAATGAACGTAAAATGATGATGATATATATATATATATATATATATATATATATATAGATATATATATATATATATATATATAGATATATATATATATATATATATATATATATATATATATATATATAGTCCGTTCAAATAAACAAACAATAAAATATACAAAAAGACGTACACAAGGAATGTATTTGTTTAACACTCAGTAAAAAAGGAATTTGTTGACGTTTCAAGGCATAGCTCTTCATCAGAAAGCAGAAAGGGAAAAGTCCAAAGAAAGAAATCGTCAATAGCATGTGAATAGTTACATTGCTAAAGTGTGTGTGTGTGTGTGTGTAAAATATATATATATACATACTGTGTATGTGTGTAAAATATATATATATATATATATATACATACTGTGTGTGTGTGTGTGTCTTTGTGTCTGTTTGTCCCCCATACACACACACTCCGCTTGGCAACCAATGTTGGTGTGGTTACGTCCCCCTCAGTTAACAGCTCATCAAAAAGAGAACGATGGAATAAATACCTATTAGATGTTGTAGATTGTGCTTATGTTGGAATGTACCGTGAAAAGTCATTCATGGACATATACTGGCATTCATCATAGATTTACCTATAAAAGGAAACTTGGAATTCTGAAAAAAAAACAATCGTGCTGTGTATGTGCTGGCCACCATGTTTTAGTAGTATTTTTTCTTTTTTTTTCATCTCAACAAATTCTGTTAACATTTTTAATCTACACCTCCAGGAAGGTACTTTGTAGTGAGTTTCATTAGAAAATGCCAATTTTTCCTTGGAGTTATGAGGAAACAAAACTGTGTCGGGTGGGGCATATTTGTGTAGGTATGCAGGGAAGAAATTGCAAATATTTGTTATTCGGGCTAAAATTTGGTTTGGGTGTGAAGAAATTTTCAGTTTTTTTGTTTGTTGTTGGTTTTTTTTTTTGGGGGGTTTTTTTTAAGGGAAGAGACAGATCTTGTGTGGCTTGTATTGCATGCGTTTGTGTGTGTGTGTGTGTGTGTGTGTATGTAAGTATACATACATTTGCCTAAATTATAGTGTGTTTAGATAAGATACATAGATTATAGTGTATATACATATGTGAATGTATAATGTGTATATATATATATATATATATATATATATATATATATATATATATACTCAGATTGTTTATATATATATATTAAAATGTATGTTGGTGTATATATGTTAAAATGTGTGCGTGTGTGTATGTGTATATAAGCTATCAAAATATGTGTATGTATATATTAACATACACACATTTTTGTATGTGCTTGATTACCTCTGCATGTGTGTGTAAAATTAAAAAATTGTTTAAAAGCAGCAAAAAAAATTTTTTAAACCCATCACTGAAAGTACAAATTTCGTTGAATCTGATATATTTTAACGCTTGAAAAGACTACTTGACATGAGTATGGTGTATCTTGACGGTTTGGACTTGGTGGGTGGGGTGTATTGGTTGTGTGTATGTTTACAGATAAATCACCTGTTATTAATTGCATTTGTCGGCACATAATTGCAGAGAAGAGCGTCTTTTACTATGTGTATGTATGTGTGGTCATGTGTATATCTGTGGGTGGGGTGGGTGTGTGTTTGGTCATGTGTATATCCGTGGGTGTGGATGGTCATGTGTATATCCGTGTATGTGTGGTCATGTGCATATCTGTGGGTGTGTGTGTGCGTGCGTGTGTGTGGTCATGTGTATATCTGTGGGTGGGTGTGTGTGGTCATGTGTATATCTGTGTGTGTCTGTGCTTGCATGTGTGTGTATATGCGTCTGTGTGCTTGCCTGTGTGTGTGTATATGCGTCTGTGTGCTTGCCTGTGTGTGTGTATATGCGTCTGTGTGCTTGCCTGTGTGTGTGTATATGCGTCTGTGTGCTTGCCTGTGTGTGTGTATATGCGTCTGTGTGCTTGCCTGTGTGTGTGTGTGTAGGCATCTGTGTGCTTGCCTGTGTGTGTGTGTGTGTGTAGGCATCTGTGTGCTTGCCTGTGTGTGTGTGTGTGTAGGCATCTGTGTGCTTGCCTGTGTGTGTGTGTGTGTAGGCATCTGTGTGCTTGCCTGTGTGTGTGTGTGTAGGCATCTGTGTGCTTGCCTGTGTGTGTGTGTGTAGGCATCTGTGTGCTTTGCGCATGTGTGTAGGCGTACAAGTCTTTTTGAAAACCATTTATATGTTCAAAGAGAAGAGTAACAAGTTATGAAACCAGGAAAGAGAGAGAGTGGGGGGCGGGGTGGGAAGATGTTGTGTAACGATTGCTTAATGTAGCAAGGAGGTGGGGGTGGAGAAGATGCTAGACAAAATCATGGGGAATTCGATTTTTTGTATTATCGATTGGATTCGATTTATTCCCTCTCACACTCTGCCGTTATTATTTTCTCCGCCTCTTTTTATAGGTCCATGTCTGGTTCTTTTCCTCTTTAACTTGTACGGGTTTACACATCTGTGTCTCGCTGTCTCTCTGCCTATCCGTCTGTCAGTCTGAATACCTGTGTCTGTCTGTCTGTCTCTCTGCCTCTTTCTCTCTTCCCCTTCAGTCTCTCTTCTCTCTCTCTCTCTCTCTCTCTCTCTCTCCTTCTCTCTCCCCCTTCTTTCTCTCTCTCTCTCTCTCTCCTTCTCTCTCCCCCTTCTTTCTCTCTCTCTCTCTCTCTCTCTCCATCCGTCTGTCAGTCTGAATACCTTTCTGTCTGTCTCTCTGCTTCTTTCTCTTCCCCTCTCTCTCTCTATCTTCCCTTCTCTCTCTCCTTCCCTTCTCTCTCTGTCCTCTCTCTTCCCCTTCTCTCTCTCTACCCCTTCCCCTTCTCTCTTTCTCTCTCCCCACCACAGAACTGATAATCCTAAAAACAAGGTGCCATGTAAAAAGCACTGGTGCTGGTGCCACATAAATGGCACTAATAATGGTCCCACACAAAAAAGGACCCAGTACCCTATGTAAAATGAAATGGTTGGCATTAGAAACGATATCCAGCTATAAAAACCATGCCAAGGCAGACCTAGCCGGTCCTGGCTACTCTTTCTGGTGCCAACCATTTCGGTGACCTTCTATGGCCTGCAGGAATATGGTGGAACTATTAGAAATATACATCATCATCATCATCGGTTAACGTCTGCTTTCCATGCTAGCATGGGTTGGACGATTTGACTGAGGACTGGTGAAACCAGATGACTACACCAGGCTCCAATCTGATTTGGCAGAGTTTCTACAGCTGGATGCCCTTCCTAACGCCAACCACTCTGAGAGTGTAGTGGATGTTTTTACGTGCCCCGGCACAAGGGCCAGTCAACTGGTACTGGCAACGGCCATGCTCAAATGGTGTATTTTATGTGCCACCCGCACAAGAGCCAGTCCAGGGGCACTGGCAACGATCTGGCTCGAATGTCCTACAAGTGCCAGAAAGGCGACGCTGGGCACAGGTGCCATCCCGATTTCGCTTTCGCTTGCCCCAATAAGTCTTCGCAAGCTGAGTTTTGTGTCCAATGAAGGAGACGACGTTGGCATGGGTGCCAATCATATATATAAATAATGTACATGTGTGTATTTACACACAATCGCCGTATAGATTGTGCACTTGAATCCATTTATTGTAATAACAGATTGTTATCAACAATCTGTACACACACACACACACGACAGGCTTCTTTCAGTTTCTGTTTGTCAAATCCACTTCTAAGGCTATGGCTGGCCCATGGCTTTACAAGAAGATCCTTATCCAAGGTTCCACTTAAAGGGATTAAACCCGGATCTAAACTTCTTCACCACACAGCAATGCCTGCACCTACACTGTGTATTTGTTTTACAGAAGTAATTTATAGATAGAAATAACAATGGAAGAAGGAAATGGGTTAATTTAGATGTGTGGCAATTCTAGAACAAAGCTGTGTTATTTTAATTGTTTCAAATATGAAAGCTTAGAGATAAAGGCAAATTTGGAAACACTCCTGTTTTGTTGCCATTACCACAAAACGAGATATTGTTTTGTGTGGAGAGGAATAGCCTCCTACTTCCTTTGTCTGGTGTAGAATAAGGAAGATATTTAATCCGTTGATTTTAAAGTAGTTGTGGTCATTAGAACATGTGAGTGTCTCTCTGTGTGCGAGTGTCTCTCTGTGTGCGAGTGTCTCTCTGTGTGCGAGTGTCTCTCTGTGTGCGAGTGTCTCTCTGTGTGCGAGTGTCTCTCTGTGTGCGAGTGTGTCTCTGTGTGCGAGTGTCTCTCTGTGTGCGAGTGTCTCTCTGTGTGCGAGTGTCTCTCTGTGTGCGAGTGTCTCTCTGTGTGCGAGTGTCTCTCTGTGTGCGAGTGTCTCTCTGTGTGCGAGTGTGTCTCTGTGTGCGAGTGTGTCTCTGTGTGCGAGTGTGTCTCTGTGTGTGTGTGTGTCTCTCTGTGTGAGTGTGTGTGAGTGTGTCTCTGTGTGTGAGTGTGTCTCTGTGTGTGAGTGTGTCTCTGTGTGTGAGTGTGTCTCTGTGTGTGAGTGTGTCTCTGTGTGTGAGTGTGTCTCTGTGTGAGTGTGTGTTTCCCTGTGTGTGAGTGCATGTGTCTCTGTGCGCGAGTGCATGTGTCTCTGTGCGCGAGTGCGTGTGTCTCTGTGCACAAGTGCGTGTGTCTGTGCGCGAGTGTGTGTGTATCTGCGCGAGTGCATGGTGTCTCTGTGCGCGTGTGCATGCAAGCGTTAACTCCTTTCCATTCAGATTCTTTTAAACCACTATAGCAGATTTCTGTCAAATATAATCCCTATTTATTCACTTTTGAATTAATCATGCATTATCTCATAGCTTTGAGATTTTGATGATGTAATTGTTTATTCTTAGAATGGCATTGTAGGATAGGTGTGAGAGGCCAGATTTGGTCAGTTTGAACATAAAACAGAATATTTGGGTCGGATATGGCTGTTAACCCTTAAACATTCAGATTACTCTGTCAAATGTAATCCTTATTTCTTCGCATTCTTTTGAATTAATCCTGCATTATCTCGTAGCTTCGAGATTATGTTGATGCAATTGTTTATTCTTAGAATGATAATGCTGGAGATGTGTGAGAGACCAGATCTGGCTGGTTCAGATATAAACCGATATTGAATATTTGGACTGGAGATGGCCAGTAGAAATGCTAAATCTTTATGCTTTGTCTGGAACCCTATCAAATCTACTTGTACTTACCATGTTCCCCATTATGCGAGCCAGTGAAGTACACGGTGTAAATATGTAGTGTAAACAAACTTAATTACTGTCTTTGCAAGTTCACTTACATTTCTCATGCAATTTTTTCACCGTGACCGGACATGTTTTATATGTATATATGTTTGTGTGTCTGTGTTTGTCCCCACCCCACCCACCATCGCTTAACAACCGATGTTGGTGTGTTTATGTCCCTTGTTACTTAGCAGTTTGACAAAAGGGACCGATAGAATAAGTACTAGGCTTACAAGAGAATAAGTCCTGGGTTCGATTTCTTCAACTAAAGGTGGTGCTCCAGCATGGCCGCAGTCAAATGATTGAAACAAATAAAAGAATTATTTAAAGCAATTCCTAATATTTAATCTTAAAAATATAATAGTTTTTAGACATTGAATGCTTATGAGAGTCCCTGTTCAACCCCTGAGTGAAATAGGAATCGAATGGGTTTATAGGAGAAAAAAATGGTTGAGAACCATTTGCATAGACATATTAAAATATGATGAATTTTACCATTAGTACAAGATTTCAAATCTGGGGATCATATTGTTTCCCTTACTTAGCTGTTATTTTATTTTCTCAACCCCAAAAAGATGGATGGTAAAACCCTACGTTGTTGGGATTTGAACTTTGTATATAAGGACTATAACTAAATACTGCAGGTTATTTAATCCAACACCCGAACAACATCGCTTGATCCATGTAGTCTCTTGTGTTTGTTTTATCTGAGATCAGTCTTCCTCTCGTTTGTCCCACTTGACCTTTTTGTTTCACCTTTAAAGGTCAACAACTTTAATCTCATTTGCTGATGCATTCTCCTTGGCTTTCTTAGATGTCTGTGTAGCAGAGTGGCTGGAACAGGGAATATAAACACACACACAAGCATACAAACAACTACACTCACACATTTGTCTGTATATGAGTGTACACACACACACACACACACACACACACACACACACACACACACGCATATCAGGTTGAGTAAAAAGTAAGCAATGTTTTGAACCATGAAAAATTTGTACTGGACTTTTGCAGAGTTTTGGATTTTTTTTTTTAAACATTTTTTTGCAATTGTCTGATAATACAAGCATAGACTTGCCCAAATGCATCAATAAATTAACACGGATATTTTTTGCACCGTTGTCACAATCATCTGAAATGGAACTGTTAAAGTGCGATATTTGAGCAATTTTGCTCTTCAACTCCTTAATAAAAATAATGATGATAATAAAAATCCTTTCTATTAAGGCACAAGCCCTGAAATTTTGGAGGAGGTGACTAGTCGATTACATTGACCCCAGTGTTTCCCCTGGTACTTAATTTATCAACCCCGAAAGGACAAAAGGCAAAATCGACCTTGGAATTTGAACTCAGAATGTAGCAACAGGCACCTAGCATGCTAATGATTCTGCCAGCTCACCACCTTAATAATAATAATATTAATAATAATAATCCTTTTTACTGGAAGCACAAGGCCTCAAATTTGGGGGAAGGGATTAAGTCAATTACATCGACCCCAGTGCATAACTGGTACGAGTTTTATTGACCCCGAAAGGATGAAAGGCAAAGTCGACCTCGGCGGAATTTGTACTTAGAACGTGAAAATGGACGAAATACCACTAGGCATTTCACCAGGCGTGTTAACAATTCCGCCAGCTCGCCGCCTTAATAATAATAATAATAATAATAATAATAATAAATGTGAGATGACACTTTCAGTTATTTTTGTCCATTATATTTCAGCAGATAGTATTGAAGTTGTTAGCACCAACAAATTCTGGACCACACTGTTTACTGAATACTTCATAGAAGGCAGCATCAACGATGACGAACGAGACGACATGGTTTTTTATGTCCGAAAATCTCATATTAATCGCGGTCGCATTCCTCAAATTCAGGTAAGAAACACCTTTATTTTTTACTAATGTTGCTGTTGTTAAATGAATTATGGTATTTGAATCATAAAGAATAACAGGGTGGGTGGTTATCTTTGGCCTTCCTTGCGTTAAGTCAATGTTTCCGAGGTTTCTGGACCTGGGGCTATTTGCTAATGAGTTCCATTACTGTGGAGAAAGCGTTAAGAGTTCAATCTCTGCAGTGATTGATCTTCAAAGCCCCTGTAACCATGGCACAACTATGTAGGGACAATGAATGACTTGTCCTATTGCAGACAAGTACCGGTGCTACGGTCTGTCATAGTTTACTTTGATGCTTTGTATCCATGTGTAAAGGGCAATGACATCGCATTGGGGTGATTTGAATCCCCAGGTGGAATTTGAACTCGGAGCACAGAGAGCCAAACTGAATACTGCAAGACATTCCGTCGTTTTTAAGCTTCTAGCGAAGGCATGTGAGCCAAGTGGTCAGAATGTTGCACTCGTGATCTTGAGATTCTGGTTCCGTTCCTGGATCAGGCAATGCATTATGTTCTTGAGCAAAACACTTCATTTCGCATTACTCTGCAACCATTTTGACACCTGAAGTGTGGTACACGGTGCACCTGTTCAGACAACATCAATTTGGAGGAGAGAGTGAGCTAATATACAGCAAATGTATAACATTTGATCTTTATAAGCAAATCATCTCAGCAGAACTGCTAAAATTTAATTTCATCACTATTCCAGTAATTATTTTAAATATCTACCCTTTTAGATGCCTTTTAAAACACACAACAATACAATGTTCTTCTGATAAAAATTATTATGAGTCTTTAAATTTGATCTTGATAAATATCAAAATGTCCTCAACTGTTATCTTTCTCTTTTTTCCCCTCTTATTTATTTCTTTTTCATTTGTAGACGGAAATCCAAGTTTACCGGAGGGATTCGAAGAAACTGCCAGCTCTTGTGGACCGAGGCATTGACTGGGAGGAGACTGTCTATTTAAACCTCATTCTTCATCAGGTTCGTACACCACCTTCCTGTACTCTTCTACTTAAACCATATTCTTCATCAGATTTATTCACCAGTTTCCAATTCTCTTCATTTCTTCATTAGGTTTCTACATTAAAAACCACCACAAAATAGATTTTTTTTTTCCTCCCTTGCAAATGTTAACTAATCCACATTTAATGTGACTGAACTCGACCACATGTGCTCATTGAATAGTTATCTCAGCACTTATTAACCCTTTAGCATTCAGATTATTCTGTCAAATGTAATCCTTATTTATTCACATTGCCTTGAATTAATCCTACATTATCTCATAGCTTTAAGATTTCAACGACATGATTGTTTACTTTTAGAATGACCTTGTTGAATACAAGGAACCAGATCTGGTCAGTTTGAACATAAACCAGGAAGGATATTTATGCTGGATATGACAGAGTTAATGCTTTAGCATTGAGGTTACTCTGTCAAATGTAATTCTTATTAATTACTTCAGCTTTAGCGAAGGCAGAGGTATTGTTTTCAGTCACATTTGTTTGTTTGTCCATGGACAAGATATCTCAAGAACCTCTGGATGGATTCAGATGAAACTTTCAGGGATGTTTGGCCTCGTGACTGGCACAAACTGATTAGATTTTGGGATCGATCCAGTACCAGACAAGGATTCTGGATTATTTTTCCTGGTTTTTTTACTTAATTTTTGAGAGCAGTCAGGTTCATTTTTTTGTATTCTCCTTTGTGAGAGCAAGTTTGTTTCAGATATTCTCCTTTTAAAAATCATCTCTGGCTAATCATTGAAAGGACATTGGTGTTGCCTTGGCAGAGAGGTTTGCGCTCTCTGAGTACCAGTTGCATACTGGGGTCGATCTAATCGACTGGGCCCCTCCCCCAAAATTTCAGGCTTTGTCCCGAGAGTAGAAAAGATTATTATTATTATTAAGGTGGTGAGCTGGCAGAATCGTCAGCATGCCGGGCAAAATGCTTAGTGGCATTTCATCTGTCCTTACTTTCTGAGTTCAAATTCTGCCAAGGTCGACTTTGCCTTTCATCTTTTCAGGGTCGATAAATTAAGTACCAGTGAAACACTGGGGTCAGTATAATTGACTAGGCCCTGCCCCCCCCAAAATTTCAGGCCTTGTGCCTATAATAGAAAGGATTATTATGGTTATTATTATTATGTTAGTAATATTGTTTCCATTTTGTTTCAGTTTGAATATACAGTAACGTGTGCGATCTGTACAAGGACCAGTGATAAAGATTTACAAATCCTGAAAAAATTTGCTCAGGTAAACAACATCACATAAGCTTCTCCCTCTCTTTCTCTCTTTCCCTCTCTCCTGCCTCTTCTCCCCACCACCACCACCACCACCACAACAAAAAATGTGTTGAGCAATACCAACTACAGCAATAAATTTTTTAGACCGTGTGGTAAGTAGCTTGCTTACCAACCACATGGTTCTGGGTTCATTCCCACTGCGTGGCATCTTGGGCAAGTGTCTTCTACTATAGCCTCGAGCCGACCAAAGCCTTGTGAGTGGATTTGATAGACTGAAACTGAAAGAAGCCCGTCGTATATATATATATATATATATATATATGTATGTGTGTGTGTGTGTGTGTATATGTTTGTGTGTCTGTGTTTGTCCCCCCCAACATCGCTTGACAACCGATGCTGGTGTCTTTAGGTCCCCGTAACTTAGCGGTTCGGCAAAAGAGACCTATAGAATAAGTACTAGGCATCCAAAGAATAAGCCCTGCCGTCGATTTGCTTGACTAAAGGCGGTGCTCCAGCATGGCCGCAGTCAAATGACTGTAACAAGTAAAAGAGTAAAAGAGTATGTACACAACACACACACACACACGTGTATATGTAGAACAGCTTCTTACAGTTTCCTTGTGTGTGTGTATTACATGCTGTTGATTTGTAAAAAAAAAAAAGAAAAATGAAGGCTAGGATCTGAGATTGGAATATAACGACCATGTTACTTACTATAGACAAATTGTGGGCCACTGAATTTAACCATAAACATCACCACGCAGCATATGACATAATCTGTGTACATCTGTGCTTCTTGATAAGAATGTTTAGAAATTGTTTATATCTAAACCCAAAGGTCATATGATGCAGATAACTAGCCTGGGTCTTAGTTGAGCCTGAGATATGATATCATGAAAAGATACAAGAGGTCCCAAGAGAGAAAGAGATAGTTAAATACTTATTTATCATTGATAATCTTAATTTCCAAACATTTGATCTGATTAAATAAAAGTTTTAATTCAACACAGAGTGTACTTACATATTTTAACGTTTAAACTAGCCATATCTAGCCAAAGTTTTCTCGCTGTTTCATGTTCAAACCAGCCAGATCTGGCCTCTCACACCAACTCAACAGTGTCATTCTAAAAATAGTCATATCAAAATCGAGATAATGCACGTTTCACTCAAAACGATCATCATCATTTAGCATCCATTGTCCATGCTGGCATGGGTTGAACAATTTGACCAGAGCTGGCAATCTAGGGAGCTGTACCAGACTCCAGTCTGATTTGGCATGGTTTTCATGGCTGGATGCCATTCCTAACGCCAACCACTCCGAGAGTGTAATGAGTGCATTTGCGGCCATCAGCACGGGTGCCAGTGACATGACACCAATATCTGCCATGGCCGATTGGTGATGGCTTGATGGATCTTCTTCTCAAGCACAGCATCTTGCCAAAGGTCTCAGTCATTTGTCATTGTCTCCATGAGGCCCAACGCTCAAAAGGGGATTTTTACATGCCACTGGCACCGGTGCCAGTTACACGATACTCACATCAGTGACATTGATTGCGTTACATTTGGCAGAGTAATCTGAATGCTAAAGGGTTGATTCTGTAAAATACTGAATGATTAAACGTGTTATTTCTTTACTGCCCACAAGGGGCTACTCACAGAGTGGGCAAACAAGGACAGACAAACAGATTAAGTCGATTATATCGACCCCAGTGCATAACTGGTACTTAATTTATCGACCCCGAAAGGATGAAAGGCAAAGTCGACCTTGGCAGAATTTGAACTCAGAACGTAGCGGCAGACGAAATACCGCTAAGCATTTCGCCCGGCGTGCTAACGTTTCTGCCAGTTCGCCGAATGATTAAATGTGTACGTTTGTGTGTGCTTGAAGTCAGTTTCTTCACCAATTATATTCTATTTATTTTCTTATAGTCTTCATGGAAAGAATCCATATGTAAGATGTCTCGTAAACAGTTTATTCATTTTATATTTGTTTGTTGGTTTCAGTCTTTGGACCCCGTCCACAGTGGGACGCCCGCCTTCTGCTTTTGAGTGGGGTGGGTTTAGTTGATAACACCAACCCCCAGTATTTTATCTGCTACTTACTTTATCATTGACATAAAAGCCAAAAGACAAGCCTAATCTTGATGTAAAACAAAATAAATCAAGCAGAATGATAATGCTAATGGCCTGTTTGTTCATCCCACAGACACACACACACACACACACACACACACACGAAGTTATATCTATGCACACAAACACGCATGTGTATGTATATGTGTACACACACACAAACACATATACACATATGAAAATATACATTAGTTAGTTTGGCCACCCTCCCAGATGTGTTAATGATTTCACATGAGGATGTCATCCATCTCTACTGGAATAACTATGAAATTTTATTTCACAGTGAAACGGTTAAAATTAGTTAATTACAAGATAAAGAGAATAAGGAATGTTATAATCAATTTCGTTAGTGTAATCATCTTCATCATTGTTGCTATCATTGAGTAACCCTTTCACTGAGAAAATCAGATATACCCACTCAAAATTAAATTACCCTTAACTTAACAAAAGCAGTTTTATATCCCAATCTATCTTTTGTTGAGGAATCTCATGTTTGAAACAAATTTTTTATTGAAATATGTCAAGTTTATTGAGGCAACAGGACTTGCAGAAAATATCTTTCTTTTTCTTATTTTACCATTTAACATATTCACTCGAATAACCATGAAATTTAATTTTGCAGTTAAAGGGTTAGAAATTTGCTTTGTACAGTGTACAAAAGTTTTGGGGCTTTTCTTTTTCGTTAAGTTTGATAGGCACTTTGTTAAGTTCATGGGTATTGTTCCTCTTGGAACATAAAACTAAAAAGAAATTTGTAAAAATTCCAGGTTGCTGTAAAGCATTAAAAAAAAAACAATTCCATGTTCATTAAGTAAACTTATTCTGTTTCTGCTTTCAGAAAGTCTATCCGTCTCCAAGTCGTCGGAGAATGGACAGCAAAGGAACAGAAGAAGCCATAGCCTATCCCAATATCTTTTTCTCTGTTGATAATTTTGAGGAGGTGAGATATTTTCTCTTTCTTTTATCTTGTTTCAGTCATTGGACTACTGCCAAGCTGGAGCACTGCCTTGCAACATTTAGTCAAATAGATCAACCCTTGGTACTTATTCAATTGCTCTTCAAAATTTTGAAGAACCAGAAAAATTCTTGTAAGACATTTCATTCAACACTTTAATGATTCTCCTAAATAGTTATGTTACTGTGTTTTCCAGCATACAAATTGACATACCATGTATTAAATGTGAACATTCAAACATCCTAATTATCTTTGCAAATCCTGCATTTCACTTGATGGTTTTGGTTTTCCAAAGCCATCTTGATGTATAAGTGAACCTACATTTTTTTTTTTTTTTTTGTGATTGTGCTGTAAATTTTGGTCTTACAAATTCAGGCCAGTACCAGACTATGGATCATTTGGCATTGAGCCACACAGAAAGAATTAATTTTTAAATCTTATTTCTACTTTGACTATTTCAATCTTCTGAGTGTTTTTGCAGTATATATATATATATATATATATATATATATATATATATATATATATATTACGGAGATGTACTTGCATAGCAAGTGACCTGATCTGAGATTGTGTGCTGGAACGAAAACAATTGCAGCGTGGAAGGTGTTTATAAGCCATTTAAAATAACACAAAATCCGTTAGATTCACTTCAACATTTAAATTTAATTTGTCAAAATATTTTCGTCGCTTTGAGACCGCGACCTGTTCACTGCAGCACGGAATTTTGTCAGTGAACAGGTCACGGTCTCAAAGCAACGAAAATATTTTGGCAAATTAAATTTAAACGTTGAAGTGAATCTAACGGATTTTGTGTGTTATTTTAAATGGCTTATAAACACCTTCCACACTGCAATTGTTTATATATATATATATATATATATATTGTTATATATATATATATATATATATATATATATATATATATATATATATATATATATATATATATATATATATGTTGTATATGTAAGATTACATATATGTATTATATATGTAATAATTAAATTCTATATTATGCACATTGTTTTGTTACGCATGTTCCCACAGTCCATGGAAAAATTGTTTTGTATGAAACTGAAACATGGGGCAAAGCAATGTTGAGGATTGAAGGGCTAGGCTGTCCCCAAAATAGGAGTAAAAGATTTCACCGAATAGGTAGACATAGACTGGCCAACAACTGAGTTAGATGTGTGCCTAAATCGTGTATTATATAGCAATGCTGTTACCTGTGTATTCTATATATGTGCATGTATGTACAGACTGATTTGGTGAACTCTGCAAAAGAAACTTTCGTGGTTCAGTGGAGAGGAAGGTGGCTGCAGAGAACAAGATGAAGCAAGCCAGACATCTTGGTCATCCACATCATCCATCTCCGTCACCTTGACCTGGCCTTGTCACATGATTCAAGATGGTCAGAGATGAGAGAGTGAGGTTGATGATAAGCAACTCTTTTACACTTTAATCAAAGTCACTGCACAAGTCATTAATCATCTTTAAGGTTGACTAAAGAGTCCTTATCACTCTGACTGATAAACAGGTACATGTATGTAATGTAAACCTTGGTGTTTTGGTTATGTATTTGTCTAGATCTCAGTCTGTTATTCGTTCCTAAGGTACCTATTATTGTAGAGATGCTGTTTTCAGTTTCCGCATTTTGGTTCTGTCTATATTTTTTCTTCATTTCTTCCTTCACTTTCAGGCATTTGCTGATATCATTGTCAGAGACAGCGAAATAATTTGTGTAGAATTAGTTGCCACAGACCATGATGGCAAATTTCAAGGCGTGATCTTCCTCGGTTCTATAAAATATGAAGCCCTGAAGAAAGTCTATGATGCAAGGGTGAGTTGTCGTAACTTTTTTTTTTTTTCAAGTATTCTGTATATCCTTCCTTCCTTTTCTAAGTTGGGTGTTTGGTGTGTGCAATGAGGGTGGTTGCACATGTTTGGTGCAGCTGGTGGTTGAAGAACTGATGCTCAATCTTTGTACCAAAGTCAACCTCAGCAGGATTTGAACTCGGAATGTAAAGAGGTGAACGACAAAATGGTGCTAAGCATTCTGCTTGGCGTGCTAATGGTTCTGCCAGCTCACCGCCTTTCCAATAATAATAATAATAATAATAATAATAATAATGGTCTCAAATTTTGCCACAAGGGCAGCAATTTTGTTCATGGGTATGAGACGATTACATGAACCCCCAATGATCAACTGGACTTATTTTATCAACCCCAAAAGGATGAAAGGCAAAGTCGACCATGGCAGAATTTGAACTCGGAACAGAGTGACTGGTGAAATACTGCTAAACTTTTCATCCAGCATGTTAAGGATTCTACCAGCTTGCCGCCATAATAATAATAATAATAATAAGAGTAACAATGGTGATAATTTGAAATTTATTTTTATACAATGTCGTCCTGTCATTTACTAAAATAAATTTTGATTGGTTTTCTTTTGACATTTATTTTAGGTCATGTGACTAAAAGTTCAATACTTTATCTATCAGTTACAATATTCCAGCAAATCAATAACAACTTTACATTTGTTATTTAAAGGTCACTTTTTAACTGTTACAGCATCTCTCTCTCTTTTTCCTTCTCTCCATCTCTCTCTCAGTCTCTCTCTCTCTTCGTCTCTCTCTCTCTTCGTCTCTCTCTCTCTTCGTCTCTCTCTCTCTTTCCATCTTTCTGTCTCTCTTTCTCTATCTCTCTGCCTCCCCCATCTCTCGTGCGCCCATCACGCTCCCCCCCCCATCTCTCACGCGTACGCCTCCGTCGCGCTCCCCCCGTCTCTCACGCGCGCCTCCGTCTCGCTCCTCCCCCGTCGCGCGCAATTGCACCCCCGTCTCGCGCATGCGCACCCCCGTCTCGCGCATGCGCACCCCCGTCTCGCTCATAGAGCTTGAGATTTTGATGATGAGATTGTTTATTTTTAGAATGACATTGTAGGGTAGGTGTGAGAGGAAGGATCTGGTTAGTTTAAACATGAAGCAGGTAGAATATTTTGACTGGATATGAACAGATTAAATGCTAAGGAGTAAATTTGTTAGTATTTAGTTAATTAGTGTGGACTGAATATGTAAGCATTATTATTTTAGACAACATTCTGTACAGACGTGAACTTCTTGTTCTGACAACTAACTTGTGCAAATGGTGCACAAGGTGCACCTGAAATGCATAAATAACAACAGCTGGTTAATAATCAATGACCAGACAAGCAGACTCTACTGAAATATCAAGGGTTGCGTTGACAGTTCTGTAACATATTACAATGTTTGTAAATATATTATACAATGTATATGTAATGTATGTTGTATGTTGTAGATGTATGTCATAATATTCAATACATGTCACAATAAATATAAATATCTTACCTTTAAGTTCATCTCTAAAGATTTTATATAAAATTTGGAGCCAGCACTGAAAGTTATGTTTTATATATGAATATGTCTCTGTAAACAATGCGATCAAAGATAGATAAAATTGATAGGAGTTATTGCTGTTCCATCGGATCTACATCCAACCCATCAACCATCCATACATACTCGCTTAAGTACCCACTAAGTTTAGCTGTGTAACTCTATTGGATTGACCAATTTACATATGAAACATTCCTGTCAACTTGTGTGTACATATTAATTGCTGGTAGCAACATGGTATTTCATTTTCTAACCACAATATACTACCAAGTATATTAGAGGTTCACGGTCAGTGTTGGGTCATACTTTCTGTGTTAGCAGAGCAATACAATCACTTTTAAGTTACATCAACACATACTGAAACATGTAGAGATATGTGAATATGTCTCAATACGTGCTGATGGATGTGAATATGTCTCAATACGTGCTGATGGATGTGAACACGTCTCGATACGTGCTGATCATCATCATCATCGTTTAATGTCCGCTTTCCATGCTAGCATGGGTTGGACGATTTGACTGAGGACTGGCGAACCAGATGGCTACACCAGGCTCCAATCTGATCTGGCAGAGTTTCTACAGCTAGATGCCCTCCCAATCATCATCTCTCTCTCCTCTCCCCCTCGCTCTTATCCTCTTTTTCTCTTTTCTCTTTCTCTTCTCTTTCCCTTCAACTAATCACATGGAAGCGTTAGAATTACATTGCCCCTACCTTACATCATAACTGCGCACCTTCGCATAACCGCGCACCTTCACATACGCTCTCTATAGCCCTTTGTGAAAAGGGCTCAGTTTTCTTGGCACTGAAACTACAGATGAGGTTCCATATCCAAAGGCTTAAAAATGCTATTGGGGGGGGGGGGGAAGGTGTCCTACTTCAATTCTTTCAGCCCTTATTCACCATTATTTCTTTCCCCATAGAATCATTTGGATTATATCTCTCAGAAAAATAAATGTAAACCTCTGACCTCCTGAAAATATTTTTCTCTCTCCTCTTTATTGAAGGCTAGTCTCACATCTCGATGGGCTCATACGATGTCCCTTGGCTGGTTCAAGGGCCACAAACGAGTGGAATTCGTCCGCATGCGGGGACCCCATGGCAAGGGGTTTGCAGAAATGGCAGTGAGCCGTGTAAAAGGTTCTGGGCCTGAGACTCCAGACACAGAGAATTTTCCGGTAGATGCCTTTGCTGATGAGGTAGGTATAAGCATGGTGTTGTTTTGTGTGTGTGTGTGTGTGTGTGTGTGTGTGTGTGTGTGTGTGTGTGTGTGTGTGTGTGTGTGTGTGTGTATTGCTGAGTGAAATCATAGTTGTGGCAGATATTAGTGTCACACAACTGGCACCTGTGCCAGTGACATGTAAAAGTACCCATTACACTCTCATAGTGGTTGGCATTGGGAGGGGCATCCAGAATGAGTAAATTTCGGCCCTGCCTAGGGACTAGTAAATTTCGGCCCCGGCCTAGTGACGAGTAAATTTCGGCCCCGGCCTAGTGACGAGTAAATTTCAGCCCTGGCCGAGGGACGAATAAATTTCGGCCCCGGCCTAGTGACGAGTAAATTTCGGCCCCGGCCTAGTGACGAGTAAATTTCAGCCCTGGCCGAGGGACGAATAAATTTCGGCCCCGGCGTAGGGACGAGTAAATTTCGGCCCTGGCCTAGGGATGAGTAAATTTCGGCCCTGGCCTAGGGACGAGTAAATTTCGGCCCTGCCTAGGGACGAGTAAATTTCGGCCCTGCCTAGGGACGAGTAAATTTCGGCCCTGGCCTAGGGACGAGTAAATTTCGGCCCTGCCTAGGGACGAGTAAATTTCGGCCCTGGCCTAGGGACGAGTAAATTTCGGCCCGGCCTAGGGACGAGTAAATTTCGGCCCTGCCTAGGGACGAGTAAATTTCGGCCCTGCCTAGGGACGAGTAAATTTCGGCCTTGCCTAGGGACGAGTAAATTTTGGCCTTGCCTAGGGACGAGTAAATTTCGGCCCTGCCTAGGGACGAGTAAATTTCGGCCCTGCCTAGGGACGAGTAAATTTCGGCCTGGCCTAGGGACAAGTAAATTTTGGCCCAAGTCATCTCATGGCACCAATTAACGACATAAGGTGAGGTTTGCATGTATGTGGAATGCCCTTTCTTCCATTCATCAACTCACTTGTGAGTGCATCTGTGTATATATGTATGTATAAATATTTTACTTTTCTTTATTATTATTATTATTATTATTATTATTATCATTGTTTCAGGAGCAAAACTCTTACAATGAACGCAGGATGAGTGACCCGAGTTCTGCAGTGGGGGGTACATTTATGCGTGGAAGTTTCCGGAAATTAAACATAAGGAAATCTCGCTCGGAAACAGAAAACGTCGACAACATAGGTACAGACAATTGCCACGAAGTGGAAGCAGCTGCTATACAAGATGGTAAATATTTATGTATAAACCTAATAAGAATGTATATAAATGTATGTGATATATATACACACACACACATACACAAACAAACTCTTCCCTCTCACACATACATACACATATATGTAAGTATCAGACAGTGAGAATGAGTACTTCAACACCTCATTGGTGGATATTATTTATTTGTGTATTAAGGCTACCATTGGTTTCATGTTAAAGAAGTGTCTTAACAATTTTTCATGAACACCAACTTCTCTGTGATTGACTTGAAAAATTAAGATATTTTCTTAACATGAAACTAATGGTAGCCTTAATACACAGATTTGTAGACACACACTCATATAAATATATAAATTATTGCAGTGTGTACACACATTGCAATACACACAGTGGCCATTCAAAAACGCACAAAGACTGTTAACTTCACTTAAACACTTTTTTATTTGGTGTCAAAATTTTCGTCGCATGGACTGCAACCTTGTCACTGACAAGATTATAATGAGGTAAGTCTTTGTGTGTTCTTGAATAACTAATACATGGTCTGATCAATAAATACCCAGACTGTTGCCATAGTAACAAAGCTCAAGCATGCAAACTGAAGCCACTTGGCAAAGATTGACCTTGAACTCTGCTGTGCATGTCCACTAAGTTTTAACATTCTGGTTCACTTCTGCTGTAAACAGCAGTGCTTGGAAGGAAGGTGTGTAGCATGTGATTGTCATATTGACCATGACAGAGAAAGTTGTCATGGTGATACTTGCTCAGAGGCATACGCAAAGTTAAGATAACATTACCTGTACAGGTGCACAAGTGTGCCACACATCAGGTGTCAAGATGATTGAAGAGAAACATAAGATAAAGTGTTTTGCTCAAGCACGCAACACACCTCCTGGTCCAGAAACCAAACCCACAAAGCCACCTCCTTCAATATTCCTCCTCCTCTCAGTTGAGGGAGTCATTGTCTTGCAAGTTCCTTGGTGGCCCCCACTGGTGTTGGCAGCCTGTACACATTATAAAGTGGTTGGCATTAGGAAAGGCATCCAGCCTTAGAAACCATGCCAAAGCAAACAATAAAACTTGGCACCGTTTTCTGGTTTTAACGGTTCCTTTCCTACCATCCAATCCATGCCAGCATGGAAAGAAAATGGTCATTGAATGGTAATGATGATAACTGTGTGTGTGTGTGTGTATATGTATGTATATATATATATATATATATATATATATATATATATTCTTTTACTTGTTTCAGTCATTTGACTGTGGCCATGCTGGAGCACCGCCTTTAGTCAAACAAACTGACGCCAGGACTTATTTTTTGTAAGCCTAGTACTTATTCTATCGGTCTCTCTTTTGCTGAACCGCTAAGTTATGGTTGACATAAGCATACCAACACCAGTTTGTCAAGCATTGGTGGGAGGGACACACACACACACACACACACGAATACACACACACACACACACACACACACACACACACACACACACACACACACACACACATATGTATATATATATATATATATATATATATATATATATATATATATATATCATTAAATAATAAGGGTAGAAATTGATATTAATCAATTAAAACCGATGGCTTAGCATATTTAAAAATTCCGAAGATTAAAAATTATATTACATTCAAAATTAAGAGGAATGGCCACTAAAGTGGACTCCTAATAAGCTAAATATAGATGTCAAATTGCCATTGCAAAACTCAACAAATGAATGATATAATTCTTTAACGCTACATGTTTAATTCTCCCTTTAAAAAAACAAAAAGACAAAAAAACCTATAATTTCTTGTGTCGATTTGTTGTTTGACCACTGCCACCCACCCCCCACTACCTGCTAGCCATTAGCTGGCCG
Source organism: Octopus bimaculoides (assembly GCF_046866305.1). Lineage (NCBI taxonomy): Eukaryota > Metazoa > Mollusca > Cephalopoda > Octopoda > Octopodidae > Octopus > Octopus bimaculoides. Next base: position 5,663,544 of record NC_142951.1, read on the forward strand.
ATTCTCTGACGTTGGTATCACCGTTTCTCTCCAGTTTCTTCTCTAGGTGGACGTAAGCGTACTGTGCGGTCGTTAAAACTAAAACACCACATGTTGATGTGTTGTGTCCGTCCACAGCGTGGTAGGTGACCGTTTGCAGCACCGTGCAGCTTTATCGTTACCTTCCTTTCCACCCTGGCCTGCTACCCCCGGCCAGCTTACTGCCGGCCCTCTGCAAAATCCCTCTGCTCTTCCTATCCCTCCCCACCACCTCCTGTCTCTCTATCTATCTCTTTCTTTCCTCCTCCTCCTCCTCCTCACTATTGGTAGAAAGGACACACCACATACACTCACATTTGCATATTCTCATACACATAGACATATGCATGCACACACACACAGGTTTTAATTTTTTTTTTTTTGTTGCAATGCAAGTTGTAAGAAATATTACTAAGTGACAATTTATACTTTGTATTTCAATATTTCTGGGTTAGAATCCCTTCTTCAGGAAATCCTAGGAGAAATGGTGTTGTGAAAAGGTGTCCTTTCCCCGAAATATTGTAATGCTAGGAGAAATGTATAAACAACTAACTTGTATTATTTCTTATAACATTCATTGTTTTAAATTTAAAAAGAAATTAAAAACACACACACATACACACACACACACACTTTAAGCATGAATCAATAATTGAACCCCTCTGCAGTTGCTTGTTTTTCTAGAAATAACTGACAAATTCTCTCAAGTCACAATCTATTGTCTCAAAAAATGAAAAGAGAAAAGAAAAGAACATCTGAAGATAAAGTCTTCCTTCTTTTAGATCTACAACTTGCTCCTCTTCCTACAACTCCCGTACATGCTCAATTCACATTGAAGCATTTCCTGCTGTGACGAGAAATTCGTAGAACAAAACCCTTTAGGCCTCCTGCTTGAGTAGAATAACAGCCAGACAGATCACAATTGAGCTTTGTAGTTTCACTGCCCTGCTAGCCATTCTGCTTTTGTCTAGTGCCATCTTGTTAGAATATTCTAGGCATGTATTTATAACTGCCTTGCTAGCCGTTTGTACATTCTGGGTACCATTACACATCTATCTTGTCATATATTCATAGTCCTCTCCCCCCACCACTTTGTGTGTTCAGTTTTCATTTATTATTATCACATTTTCTGAAGCAATTACATCATCAGTTACACCTTTCTGATGGGCTGAGCAAATCTGATTCACTGCATTTACAACAGGGAGAATAACAAGGGAATTTGCATTGTACAACTCGGACAGAACAAACACCTCAGGGGATATTTTTCTTTCTCCCCAGGAGCACCTTGCTGGTGTTTGGATCCTATGTTGATGTACTTCAGCAATAGATGTACGCATGCATGGCAGTGCCCCAGCATGGCCACAGCCTTAGGGCTGAAACATATAAAAGAATAAAAGCATGCATGTGCTCTCTCACACACAAATGCTCCCTTGCTCGCTCTGATTTTTTTTCATCCTCGCATTTTAGCCATAAGACTATAAAATACAGAATGGATCAAGTCAGATGCCACCTGTATGTCACTGAATTTAAGTGACAAAAGCTTGAACAATACTTTTGCCTCTCTCTCAGTCACCGTAGAAAGTTCCAGTGACAAGCATTGCAAGACAACTGGTAACTATTTTGTCTGCAGGTTTTACGTCAGAACATTTTCCTCCTAAAAGAGCTGCCTTCCTTATGGCTTTGTTGAAAATAATGTGAGCCTCCTCTCTCCCCTGGGAAATCTATTTAGACTGTAGACAGGATCCTGACAGGTACTACAGCTTTAGGAGCAATAGTACCTCAGGGGTGACTCCATGCACCCCAGATATCCAAAACTCCCAAACTGAAGCTTCACCACCACATACAATTTTATATCATACCCACATATATATATATACACACACACACACACACATACATACGCATGTAAATCTATGGATTTACACTCCTGTAAATATTCATAATCCAGTGAAGCGATCCCAGGAATTACCCATCGGGTGAATTACAATGGGATTGTTCACCCTAAGTAATTCTAGACACTTCTTACGACTCAATGCGGTTAGCCAGATCCCGGATTATAACCGAGTATTCGTATGGTACCTCGCTGGATAATTTATCCCTATATACTCATTATAAACACCCACACACCCACACACACACCCACACGGTGTGCCCAAGGAACCACACAACACAGCTTAGTCCAAAACCATGTGGTTGGCAAGCAAACTTCATGTCCCCTTATTTACATGCGTGTGTGTGTGTGTGTAAGGAAGAGAAATTATGGCCCTTGCTCAATATCAAGGTAGCTTTGTGAATGATTTCAAGTGCCCTTATAGCTGTGGAGTGGCACAGACCTTCTTGGCTCTCCCCAAAAGGAGGGAGAGAGGACAGCACTAGCACTGAGTTGCCGCTTTCTTTATGGAGCTCAAAAGGATGAAAGGCGAAACTGGCATAACTGTCTTTGGTACGATTTGAACTCGGCGCATTAGGGAACACAACAGATATCATGACACACTCTCTTCGATGCACATGCATGCACACATACATGAACCCACACATGCATGCACACATACATACACCCACACATGCATGCACACATACATACACCCACATATGCATGCACGCGTACACACACATGCACATGTGCACAACCCACATACACCTAGACTCACATGCACATAAATAGAGGAGAGAGAGAAAGAAAGAGAGACGTAGGGATGTTTATGTTAAGAAACTTGCTTTGCAAGTTTGCAGCTTTGGGTTCGATCCCACTGCAAGGCACCTTGGGGGCAAGTGTCTTCTACTATAGCCTCAAGTTAACCAGAGACTGGTGCATAAAGTTTGGCATATGGAAGCACTTCGTGTGTGTGTTGTGCAAGCGGTGTCCTTTGTTTCCAATCTGCTATGAAAACGTGTCTGGTCGTGAGGAAATATTACCTCACTTGGAAACAGGTAAGGGTCGGTGATAGGAAGAGCATCTAGCTGTAGAAAACTTGTCTTAATTTCATCTGACCCATACAAAAATGGAAACGTTGACATTAAACAATGAGAATGTATATGAGTCATTTGCAACTGATGTCTGTTTGGTCCATGAGGATCCATATAATATTTGGGGGCGAGTCCTTGTAGCAAAATAGTAAATTGAGCATCCATGGTAGTATTTTCAGGGTTCATGAAAAACTTCTGCTTTAGATGTGTTTATTTTAAGAAACAGTTTGGTTTCTTTCTCTGATGCTTTACATGGTTCAACCTACACAAATTTTGAAAGAAAAACTAGTTTTTAAACATGGAATGGCTATGGGCATCCACAAGAATAAAATAGTAATCAAAGGGGTTCATAGATTGAAAAAAAAATGGTTGGGAACCGCTGAGGTGTATAAACATAAATATGTCACTTCGTAACACTTTTAATCAACCTCTTATACAAATATTCTTAACACATACACACACAGTTGTACACATGAACTCACTACACACACAAGCACAAATGCATCCCTACACACACATCCCCCTTTTCTCCTCCTCCTCTTCCCTCTCCTTAAGTGTTTGTATCTCAAACACATCTCGTGACAACATTCCAAACTGTTTCCTGTTGATCGAGAGAGGAAGTTAACGACTTTCGTTTCAGTTCTGCATGATGAAAAGGCAGTATTATTTCACTGTAGTCAAACTGGCATTTCTAAAAAAAAAAAAAAAAAAAAAAAGAAAAAGAGAGAGAGAGAAAAGAAAAAAATCTCTCATCCCACCAACTTCCTATAATTCATTCGAAAGGGGTGGGTTTTATTCCACCCACCCCTCTTTTGTTTTTTCGTTTTATTTTGGTTGTTTTTTTTTTTTATATTTTTCAGGCATGAATTAACATCTGTTTAACATGATGTGTACCCCTATTCATTTTATTTATTACTTCTTTTTGGCCCATCTAATTTACTAAAAAAAAAAAAACACCCAGTCCACTTTGTAATATGATTGGTGTTAGGAAAGACATCCAGCTGTAAAAATTTTGTCAAAACTGACAGTGGAGGGTGGTGCAGCTCTCTGACTTTCCAGCTCCAGTCAACCCATCCAAACCATGCCAGCATGGAAAATGGTCATTAAATGTTGATGATTGATAGATAATTATCTCTGCCTCTAGAGGATTCATCAGAATCACCAAGTGGCAATTAATATAATCTCCACATGAGAAGGGGAGATAATTTCAAGATTCATGGAGGCCCGAAGCTTAGTGGTTAGGGTATAGGACTCATGATTGTAAGATTGTGGTTTCAATTCTTGAGCAAAACAACTTTATTTCATGTTGCTCCAGTCCACTCAACTGGCAAAGATGAGTAATTTTGCAATGGACTGGTTTCCTATCCAGGTGCAGAATATATACGCCTTGGAAACCACGAAACCAGCTCTTATGAGTTGACATGGCTCAAGGTAACAGCCGCTGCAATCTAGTCATCCTGAATGATGACTGATGACTTGTGTGGTGACTTTATTTAAAGTGAAGAAAAGTTGTGCACCGTCGACCTTTCTCTTTCACCTGTGACCATTTCCAATCCATTGGCAAGACCAAGTCAAGATGGCTGGGGATGGAGATGGATGCAGTGGATGACCAAGATGCCTGACTTGCTCCATCTTGCTCTCTTCACTCCACAATGCCTTGCTGCAGCCATCTTCCCCTCTGTTGAACCATGAAGCTTTCTTCCACAGTCTATATAGGCGCAGGAGTGGCTGTGTGGTAAGTAGCTTGCTTACCGACCACATGGTTCCGGGTTCAGTCCCACTGCGTGGCACCTTGGGCAAGTGTCTTCTACTATAGCCTCGGGCCGACCAAAGCCTTGTGAGTGGATTTGGTAGATGGAAACTGAAAGAAGCCCGTCGTATATATGTATATATATATATGTGTGTATATGTTTGTGTATCTGTGTTTGTCCCCCCAACATCGCTTGACAACCGATGCTGGTGTGTTTAGGTCCCCGTAACATAGCGGTTCAGCAAAAAGAGACCGATAGAATAAGTACTAGGCTTACAAAGAATAAGTCCTGGGGTCGATTTGATTCGACTAAAAAGGCGGTGCTCCAGCATGGCCGCAGTCAAATGACTGAAACAAGTAAAAGAATAAAAGAATAAAAGAAAGTCTTCACCACATAGGTAAGCAAGCCCTGTTATGCTAATCACCCCATAGCTAGGACCCTTACAGGGGCTACTATTCTGGGTCAGAGTAGACCTGGTAACAATAATGGCTAAGAGTGAGGTTCCCCCATTCTTCAAAATCAAGTCGTGTCCAGCAGAATGCCATCGGCAGTAACCTCTTGACATGCCAAGCCTGCCATTGCAGGTTTGGTTCACGTTTGAAATTCTTACATAATCTCGTAATGTTTACGTAAAAAGGCAGTTCCTGTTTATATCCTCCACTCTACATCATCTGTAATAAGCAGGGTCAACCCACCATCCCTTACTGAGAAATACCTACAAACGCAAAACATTGTCATTTATTGAGTTAGTGTGTGAGAGAGAGAAAGCTGTCCTCGTAATTTTAGAAGAAAAATAATTTTGCTTTTCAAAATTGAAGAATTATCTCCCTTAGATCTTTGTGGAAACCAAATCATGGCAGTCTTGAAGATAGTGCGTCGGTAGCTAACTGGAGACAATGTTTCCTGGGGCTAAATAACAGTAACATTCGTCCTAACCCGGACTGCCACATTATGTTGGCAAATATCTTTACTCTATATAATTGCTGTTTCCAAATATTCCTTTGAGAAAAATTTACCTTTATATATATATAAAATGCAGTTGTAGGTGTGGATATGTGGTTGCAAAGCTTCCATCCTAACCATATGGTCTTGTGTTCAATCCCACTGCATGGCACCTTGAACAAGTTTTCTATTATAGCCCCAGGCTGAGCAAAGCCTTGTGAGTGGATTTAATGGAACAGAAACTAAAAGAAGCTTTGTATGTGCGTATGCATATATATATATATATATATATATATATATATATATTTTCTCCACATAACTATAATTATAAACTGTGGTTTAAACAATAAATTACCTGCCTCTGGATACCCTCTAACAAAGACGGTATCCACACAAGTAATTCCCAGGAGTGCCTCCGGATTTAAACATCCCCTGGTTGCTTGGATACTTCAGACTACCCCTGAAAAATTGAAGCAATCCTATCATTTACCTATATATATATATATATATATTAAAAAATAGGGTAAAATATCATATTAATTAATATCGATTAATTACCAGGAAGCTAGCACATTTAAAGAATCAAAGAGATTCAGAAACAGTATCTGCAATCTCAGGGGATTAAAGTACATTTTTATATATAACGTTGACCACTAACGTGGACATTCAATGTGCTAAAAATAGATACAAGATGTGATCTATTTCTAGCACATTGAATGTCCACGTTAGTGGTCAACATTATATATAAAAAAAAATATATATATATATACACATACCTGTGTGTGTTTGTGTGTACCTTTGTCATCATGTGATGAATGTAAATGAGCATTGTTGTCATGCAAGCGCTTCCAGTCTTACTTGGAAATCGAATCTAGCTAAGGGGAAAATAATAGCTTTCTTGGAATGCGGTGAGGTTTGGCGACAGGAACGCCGTCTGACTGCAACAAAAAGGTAAAAAAACACTACCTCAAAAACACTCACCCGACCCATACCAGCATGAAAAAGTGGACATAAAAACGATGACATTGATATATAATGAAAGGAATTGATTGGTGAGGTAGATGAAAATTTATCTAGATAATTAGCTATCGTTAAGTCTCAGCTCAGCATTCTCCAAACTTTATTATTTTCTCTCCTTCTTCTAAATATACACACATTCTAGTTTTGCACGAGTTGTGGGTGAGGGTAATCCTGTTCCGGTTCTGTTTCTGCTTTTATGTTTTGGCCACATATTTGTATTTTGGCAGAGTTTTCGGCCATTTCTTAAGCACTCAGTCTGTTATATACACACACACTCATATGCATATAAACATACTGAGATATACATGCACACATATATATATATACACACATGCATGCACACTATTTCACATATTCTCTCACACTCTCTCTCACACTCAGGCGCTCTCTCACTATCACTCTCGTGCTCTCTCTCTCTCGCTCTCCCCTCTCTCTCTCTCGCTCTCCCCTCTCTCTCTCACGCTCCCACTCTCTCCCTCATGCTTGCTATGTCTCCCTCATGCTCCCACTCCCTCCCTCACGCTCCCACTCCCTCACTCCCACTCCCTCCCTCATGCTCCCACTCTCCCTCATGCTCTCACTCTCTCCTTCACCCTCCCACCCTCCCTCCCACGCTCCCACCCTCCCTCCCTCACGCTCCCACTCTCTCCCTCCCTCACGCTCACACTCTCTTCCTCACACTCCCACTCTCCCTCCCTCACGCTCCCACTCCCTCCCTCCCACTCCCTCACTCACACTCCCACTCCCTCCCTCACGCTCCCACTCTCTCCCTCACGCTCCCACTCTCCCTCACGCTCACACTCTCCCTCTCTCACGCTCACACACTCCTGCCCTCACACTCTCCCTCCCTCACGCTTACACTCTTCCTCACGCTCACACTCTCTCCTTCACGCTCACTCACCCACTCTCCCTCACACTCACTCCCACACCCTCCCTCACGCTCAACCTCTCTCACGCTCACTCTCACACTCACACACACAACAAAATGTTGTCTGACATTTCTTCCAGTTCTTTGCATTCTAAGTTCAAAGGCTCCCCAGGTCAACTTTGCCTTTCATCATTGGGGTGGGGTGGGGGCAATAAAATAAGTACCACTGAAGCGCTGGACGGGGGGGGGTGATGTAACTGAGTAGGACTCCACACCCCCACCTCCAAATTTCAGGTCTTGCATCTTGTAGAATTATTATCTGTTATCTTTTACGTGCTCCAGCCATGCTGGAGCACTGCTTCGAATTTTTAGTCAAAGGAAGCTTATTATATCAGTCTATTTTGCTGAACTGCTAAGTTTACTGGGACACACCAACACTGGTTGTCAAGCAGTGTTGGGGGACAGACACTCACACGTGTATAGTGGCTGTGTGGTAAGTAGCTTGCTTACCAACCACATGGTTCCGGGTTCAGTCCCACTGCGTGGCACTTTGAGCAAGTGTCTTCTTCTCTAGCCTCGAGCCGACCAAAGCCTTGTGAGTGGATTTGGTAGACGGAAACTGAAAGAAGCTTGTCATATATATATATATATATATATATATATGTTTATGTGTGTGTGTGTTTGTCCCCCACCACCATCGCTTGACAACCGATGCTGGTGTGTTTACGTCCCCGTAACTTAGCGGTTTGGCAAAGGGACTGATAGAATAAGCACTAGGCTTACAAAGAATAAGTTTTGCGGTCGATTTGTTAGACTAAAAAGGTGGTGCTCCAGCATGGCCACAGTCAAATGACTGAAATACATACCATACAGCCACGCCTGTGCTGGTTTTATTGTTATTATTATTATTATTATTATTATTATTATTATTATTATTATAGCAGCGAGTTGGCAGAATCGTTAGCACACTGGGCGAAATGCTTGGTAGTATTTTGGCCGTCACTACTTTGTGAGTTCAAATTCCACCATGGTTGACTGCCTGTCATCCGTTTGGGGTCAATAAATTAAGTACCGGGTGAAATATTGGGGTTGATGTAATCGACTTACTCCTCCCCCAAAATTTCAGGCCTTGTGCCTTTAGTAGAAAGCATCATCATTATTATCATTATTATCATTATTATTATTATTATTATTATTATTATTATTATTATTATTATAGTAGTCCTATATTATTATTATTATTATAACAGCAACAGCTAGCAGGATCAGTAGAGCATTAAAAATAAAATACCTTGCAGTACAGAATAATTACAAAACTTGGGTGGGGGAGGTGATGTGTTCAAACTAAACCCTTTAAAGTGGTGCCCCAGCATGGCCACAGACACAACAACACAGTCCCGTTTTTCATGATTTGAATGGCACACCAAATGACTCTACCAAACTGCAATAATATTCTTGTAGATTTTTTTGCACAGTTGTTGGCTTTTGTTGATGGTAAATAGTGAGTGGGAGATGCCATACTTAGGTGCAATCTGCATGCATGGCCTTCCTTGCTAGAAGCTTTGCATCATTCAACCTTAAACCAAGCAACCGTCTGACTTGCTTCTTTCTATTTTTATCTTAACTATCATAAAAAAATATATATATATATATTTTAATTTATGTATATATTAATATTATCTTGGTTGAAAAACTTCGATAATGCACATATGTTAATAGTTACCAGGGTAGCAAAAATCACACCAAAACTGGGATATTATACCCGGTTAATGGGTAGAAATTCCATGTTAAAGTGATGTATTTTGAGTAGATATAAAGAATAATAATAAATGGAGCAAAACGCATATAATCAATAAGTTCCTTTAATTCCTACATATGTTTCAAAACATATGAGCATTTAGTACAAGTCTTGCTTTTTTAAGTTGGTTCCCTGACGATGAATTTATGTGCATATTCCAGCATCTCTCACTTCTTTGGAGTAGAGTGCACATAATTTTTGAAACATCTGTAGGAATTAAAGGAACTTATTGATTATATGCGTTTTGCTCCATTTATTATTATTCTTTATATATATATATATATATATATATATATATATATATATATATTGGATCGCGAAGCACGTAAGAGTGTGCAAATATTGGGATGAAAATACCTTTTGGATATAAAAAAAGTTGAAAGGTAACCATTGTTCATTTTTTTTCTGTCCAAAATGGTTTTGCAATCCAATATTTACATGCTGTTATTTATATCTTGATGTGCTTCAAGATCCACTGTTCCAAAAAAAAAATATTTCACATTCTCTCAAAAGTTTGTAAATTCTTATGATGTCAAATATATACGCATGCATGTGTGTATGTATATATATATGTATATACATACATGCACACACACACACATACAAAGGCTGTGGCCATGCTTCCTTAAATACCTGATTACGCTCAAGTTTTTATCTTTTTTATTTTAGATGTTGCATATTTTCTGATGTTTTTCGTTCTTAACCCTTCTGATGCCAACCTGCCTGAAATTGTCTTTGGTTCTACGATACAAATTCCCTGGTTTAACGGTATCTAAATTAAAACCTCTCATCAAAAATTTCATGCTGGTTTATATTCCAAAAAATTGGCAAAAATCGGTATTTCAAAATTTCAGCAGGTTACAAAATTTAGAAGAAAATGGCGAAAGTGGAATTGAACCAGAAACCTTTTAGTTTCAAAGCAAACTGCTTAACCACATAGCCACAGTTCCCCCACCCCCTTGAGAGTGAGAAGAGGGGGAGAGAGAGAGAGAGGGAAAGGTTATAAGGACACCAACAAATAGATGATCTAATTTAGTTAATACTTGCCATTAGATGTGTTAATCTCAGATTTGATCCATTTTGTTAATTGTTTACCTCTCTTTTAATCTTCTTAACAGAATTAGCTGAAACAGAACAATATAATGGATTCTGGGGGAGTTCTTTTGGTCAACCATGGCATTGGTTCAAAGAACGACGACGTGCCACCAGTGTTGCTCTCCACGCCTACCTCACCTATGTTACATTGCCATGGTATCGAATCATAGCTGGTAAGTAGAGCTGAGTTTAACCCATCCACTTAACCCTGTTTCCCCAGATTTAAGGCACAACATTCCTTCACATTCTCTTTAAAATATCCATGTGGCCCCTTTTCTCTGTTACACTTAGTAGCCCTGTTTTAGTTGAACTTCTTTCACAACCACAAACCCTTCTTTTCACCTCTGCATAACATTTTTTTGCCACCATGTAACCCTCTTTTTCAATACCATATATCCTTTTTCAATACTGGGTGGCCCCATTTTTCTGTGCTTAGAGCCCATTTCTTCAATGCTCTGATTCCCTTTTTTCAACATTTCCCATTTTCCAACACTTTGTAGCCCTTTATTCATTCACTATGTTGCTTTCTTTTTAGCCCTTTATTCACCATGTTGCTTTCCTTTTCTAAGTATGTTACAGCCCTTTTTTTCTTCATTAAAGCCACGTACCTTGCCAACATTTCCCCTTCCCCTCTGTAGAGCTTTTCCTATGTACATTTGTGGCCCTCAACCCTGCTCCACACTATCTAGTTCTTTTTTTTTTTCCAAAATTATGGAGCCTTCTTTTTTCACAGTGAACATCCCTAACTGCCTTGGACCCTCTGCAAAGAGCATCCTTGGAGTAACCATGCAGGCCAAAAGGGCTGGGAGATGGGCATGCTCCTGTAACACAGATGGGGCCCAACAGCACTTGCTCATAACTCCCAACCAATGTGTAGGTGGACACAAGGTCTTCCACAGGCTTCAAGCTGGAGAGGCGAAGACAGGGCACTTTACCCCACCAGCCCCTTTTTAACACAAGCTTTTCATATCTAGTTACCAAGCTCTGGTGCCTCTCCTTCTTAGCTCTAACCCCTGTCATCAGCATCCTCATCACACCAAATCTTTCCCTAACCCCCATTCAACAGCCTCACTGTTCTTCCGTCTTTCTGTAAATTGAACCTTTTTCTTTCTAGAAAAGCCAACAAAAAAAAAATATATAATTCCTGATAAAACATTATTTAGTTTTTGCTGCTTCTTTGAATGTAGAACATTTTCGAAATGTTACTGTTTTGCAGATGATAAGGTTTTCGGTGCAGCTCCTAAATTTTGGACGCAGCAAAGATCGCAAACAGCCACTGCAAACGACCACAACCAGTTCTCAGATTTAGGGAAAAAAAAAAAAAAAAAACTATTTAAAACAAAAACCACAAAAAGCAACATCAAAAAATAAAAAAGATATCAAAAAATAAAATGTAAAAAAAAAAAAAAAGTGAACAAAACAATTGTTTTAATAAATGTAAGTTGTTGTGCAGCTACAGTGCTTTTTTTAGTGTGTGTGACTATTATTCACTTCACCAAACTGCACAGTTATGCACCCCCTGTCACTCTCTATATATATCTGTCTCTCTCTCTCTCTCCATTTGTGTGTATGTGCGCATGTATGTATGTATTTATATATTTTTTGTGTATGTATGTCTATATTAAAATAATTCATGTCGAGGCATGCTTTCAAGGGAAGTAACTGCAATTACAAATCATCTTCCATGCACATACACACCACTACACTGCAAGTAGTTCTGTCCTCCTATTATTGGATATATGCATATATACACTCATATATATATATATATATATAAAGAGAGAAAAGGATAAAGAGAACAATTGCAAAGTTAGAAATATATTTTACGGATAAAGTCTTACTAAAATATATTTCTAACTTTGCCATTGTTCTCTTTATACATACACACGCTAATACACGACCTATGTTATATTCCCCACTCATGTTTATACAACGACTGGGGCAAAACTAGCCGGTATACAGCACTTACTCAGTATTACCTGTATCTTTGGGTTTGGTTGAATCCAATACCCTTTTTAACCTTATATATATATATATATATATATATTGGAAGGTTTGGAGGCGATGTACAGGAATTATATATTAGAAAAAATAATAATCAGGTACTCAGATGTCTGGATGGTTGTACATTTACAGATTTTTATTCATGTCACATGTTTTATAAATTAGCGCTTTCACCTAGTCTTGTAGGGTTATCAGAAACATCCTCTCAAGGTGAAATCAAAATTTGATAAACCTACAAGACTAGGTGAAAGTGCTAATTTATAAAACATGTGACATATGAATAAAAATCTGTAAGAGTACCTGATTATTATTTTTTCTATATATATATATATATATATTGAGGATAGCTGAGAATGAATGAGGATAGCTGCGTGAAAAAGTGCCACTCCCTAACAGTTGAGGGAACCCGTGGAAGAGGTAGGCCCAGGAAGACCTGGGCTGAGGTGGTGAGGCAAGACCTTCGTACATTGGGCCTCACCGAGGCGATGACTACTGACCGAGACCTTTGGAAATGTGCTGTGCGTGAGAAGACCCGGCAAGCCAAGTGAGATCGTTGCCAGTGCCCCTGGACTGGCTCTTGTGTGGGTGGCACATAAGATGTACCATCCTGAGCGTGACCGTTGCCAGTACCGCCTGACTGGCCTTGTAGGGTTTTCGAGTGAGATCGTTGCCAGTGCCCCTGGACTGGCTCTTGTGCGGGTGGCACATAAAAGACACCATTTCGAGCGTGGCCGTTTTCGTGCGGGTGGCACGTAAAAGCACCCACTACACTCTCTGAGTGGTTGGCGTTAGGAAGGGCATCCAGCTGTAGAAACTCTGCCAAATTAGATTGGAGCCTGGTGTTGCCATCCGGTTTCACCAGTCCTCAGTCAAATCGTCCAACCCATGCTAGCATGGAAAGCGGACGTTAAACGATGATGATGATGATGTATGTGTGTGTATATATATATACACATGTGTATATATATATATATATTGTTTGTTTGTATGTGTAGTCATGTATAAAAATGAACATCTATTTAAATGACCACTCAGTACAATTTCAAATTAAGTATCACATTTTATTTTCATAAGGAAAAGCTTGATAGTAACTTCGAAGTTTCAACCCAGTTACTTTCATAAAACTGTCTAAGGAAGGCAATTGTGTTGAACCTTCAAAGTCACTCTTTTCCTTGTGAAAATTATATATACATAATAGGGGTAGAACAAATGCTTCGTGTGTGTGTGTGTGTGTGTGTGTGTGAATAGGTGTGTGTATGTAGGTATATATATATATATATATATATATATGTACATGTGTATATATATGTATGTATATGAGTATATTTGTGTATGTATGTGTATGTGTGTATATATATATATATTTATATGTGTGTGTGTATATATATATGTATATATGTATATTTATGTCTATATGTGTGTATATGTATACATAGGTGTATTTGTATATATACATATGTGTATATATGTACATATATATGTATACAGTATAGTTTTCAAGAATAATTTCATGCACAAACAAACTAAAATTTTCAATTTTTTCCAAATTTCACTTTAAACCTTCCTTCTTTTTTTTCTTTTTTTTTTTTTCCATTTTTTAACTTTATATTGTTTTAATAAGCTTTCAGATTTTATTGATTTTACAAAAAGCTGTCCCATCTCCCCCAACTGTCTACAAGCAAACACATTAGATGATCTAGTTACCAATATATGGCACTCTGTGGTGCAGGAATAGGACAGGTTGGTCATGGTTGAAATGCACAGAGTAAAATAACAACTAAAACAGCCAAATCAGGGAGTTCACTGAGCAAGTACATAAAATGCTAGAAATAGCAGCCATGACTCCCCGTGTGGATTAGTGGTAAGGGTGTTGCACTCCTGATCATGAGATCATGGTTTCAATCCCACAGCTGGCAAAGATAAATAATCCTACAATGAACCAACAACCTGTCCAGCTGGTTGGGTACTATTTGCTCTACAGAATCAAGTAAACTGACCTCATGAAGGATGTTTTGATCCCTTGATGATTTCATTATTTCACACATCTTAGAAAAAGAAAAAAAAGTAGGGTTAGATACAGAACGCTGTCATCCATACGTACAGACATGTCCTTTATGGCCAGGTTCCCCACTCGCTCTCCCAGCTGAGAAGTATTTATCTTGTGGGTGACACACCAATGATACATCAAATGTATTCGTGCCAGTGCCACATCAAATGCCCTCGTGTCGGTGCCACATAAAATGTGTTTGTGTCAGTGCTATGTAAATACACCCATGCCAGTAGCACATAATAAGCACCCAGAACACTCTGTAAAGTGGTTTCCATTAGGAAGGGCATCTAGCCGTAGAAACCATACCAAAACAGACGACCGGAGTGTAGATAGTTCTCTGACTGGTCAGCTCCTGTCAAACCATCCAACCCATGCCAGCTTGGAAAATGGACATTAAATGATGACGATCATCATCATCATTTTTAACCCTTTCACTGTGAAATTAAATTTCATGGTTATTCCAGTAGAGATGGTAAATATCTCCCAAAAAATAGAATTGGTAAACTTGACATATCTCAACAGAAAATAGTTTTAAACAAGATATTCCTCAACAAAAGATAGATTGAGATATAAAATTATTTTCCACAATTAAGGGTAATGAAATTTTGAGTGGGTATATCTGATTTCTGCAGTAAAAGGATTAAAGCAAGAAGCTTGTATGAGGACCAAGGGTGGTCTCAGACAGATTAGTATCAAGGATTAAGGGATCAGGACAGAACTGGATAGAGATGGATTTGGTTTCATTATGAAGCATGAGGCAGATTATACTGGGTTACATACATGGTACCAGTAACTTGTAGAACCTAGGTTGACCTCGAATTCACATTTTTTGTCCACAAATTTTTAGATTGAAATTCTTTGGGGTTTGTTCACTTTTGAATGAAAGCTGAACAGAAGTGCAAGAAGACTCCTTGCCTTAGAACATATTACTCATTGACCTGGAGAAGGTCTTTGACTGTGTGCCTCACTCTGTTATTTGGTTGGTATCAGAGTAAGTTTGTGTAGATTAGGGTTTGGACTCCTTTTAAGTATCAGGGAGTGGTTTGCAAGTTGTTGGGTTGAAGGTACAACTGTGTCACCCTTGTAGGGGAGAAAGCTGGGACACATAGGAGTCTAGGCAATGAATTAAAAACCAAAGACATTCCGCACGTGTAAACACATTCGAGCTAGATCGTTGCCAGTGCCGCCAAACTGGCTCCTGTGCAGGTGGCACATAAAATACATCATTTTGAGCGTGGCCATTGCCAGTACTGCCTGACTGGCCTTCGTGCTGGTGGCATGTAAAAGCACCCACTACACTCTCTGAGTGGTTGGCGTTAGGAAGGACATCCAGCTGTAGAAACTGCCAGATCAGATTGGAGCCTGGTGTAGCCATCTGGTTCACCAGTCCTCAGTCAAATCGTCCAACCCATGCTAGCATGGAAAGTGGACGTTAAACGACGACGATGACGATGACAGGTTTTCTTTGAACAGGATCATGCTGGGTCAGCTAGAACCATCTTTAGATATATCTGTATATATAAATACATTGCTTATTAATTTTAATCTATTTCCTTTCTATTTCTAATCCTGTCCAAACTGATTGGTTTTTTTTTTTTCTTCTTTTGTTGTTTTATTTTCGTTTTCTTTGCAGATGTCCTTGATGCTAAACAACTGCCAGTTCTGACGTTTTGATGCTAAATTCTGGTGCTAACAATTGACAATTTCAAGAATTTGGGGGGGGGAAAAATAAAAAAGTGGAAGAAGAAAAAAAAAACAACAGAAAATCATAAAACAAAACCGGAAAAAAAAAAACATAAAACTGTAAAGAAGAAAAATAAGAAAATAAAAAAAAACGTTCCACATGATACCCCACCCCCATCCCCGCCACCATGACCACCACCACATCATATCAGATTCCCCCTTCCCTCCCCCACTCCCCACCCACATAAACTCATGAGAAAGAAAGAATAAACAAACAATAATACATTCTGCTTCTTCTAAAGACTTTTATGAGTCAATTTGAAGAATTTCTTTGACAGTTCTTGCAACACAACCATTTTTTTGTTGTTGTTGTTCTTGTTTATACTGTTGTTGCTGCTGCTGCTACTGTCTTTGTTGTTGTTTTTGTTACTGTCATTCCCCCTACCCCCCGCCCAGACACACACACACACACACACACTGCCAATGTTGGATGTTGATTTTGTTTTTGCTTCTATTTTTCACACTTGTTTTCTGCTGTAGGGTGGGGGGATGCGGTCCAATGAATGTGTGTGTGTGTGTGTGTGTGAAAGTACATCTGTAAATAATAGCTGGGGGGGGGGACTCCAGTGTGTGTGTGTCCGTGTCGAAGACATCATCATCATCTACTGCAACATGTTAAGTACCATTGTTCTCTTAGTTCCAATAACAAACAAATTTGTTAATCATTTGAATTCCTCATGTATATATATATATATATATATATATATATATACACACACACACACACACACATATGCATATATATATATATATATATATATATATATATATGCACGTGTGTGTATGTATTATGATTAAACTTGTACACAGATGTATTTCATCTTTCCCTGTGTGTATGAATATATACTTCACGTATGAATGTTTATATATGTGCATATGGACATGCATCTATACATATATGTGCATGTATATATATATATATGCATGCATATGTGTACATGTATATATATATATATATATATATATATATATATACACACATGTGAGCATATGTGCACGTAGAATGTGTGTGCATATGCATGTATATATTTGGAGTGGGAGGGGGTTGTCCATGGAGGAGATGCTGTTTTTCATTATCTTGATTGTTCTCTTAGAATTCTATCTTTAATTATCCTCTTTGGCTACATCTGTCCTTTCTGTTATACACACACACACAGACATATGTGTGTGTGTGTGTGTTTTTTAAGAATTCAATATTATTTCTAAATGCTTTTCTATATCGTTGTATATTGAGTGCAACGTGTGTGTGTGTAACGGGATAGAATGTTTAACTTGTATCTGTTTCCTTTTTTTCCCTGCAGTTTTCTATTCAGTTCAATTGTATTATTTTCCAGTCTTCACAAGTTCTAGTCAGCCTCTTTCTCTGAATTTACATACAATGATGGCATTAACTTTCGGACAGTGTAGTCTAAACTTTAACTCTTGATTTTTGGTTCTAGTTCTCAGACCTCTTGAACATTCCAGCATTTTTTTTTTTTTTTTTTTTTTTTTTTTTTTTAGGGTGAGGTTCTTTTTCTTCCCTTTCTATTACTTAGATCATGAAGGGATTAAAGCAGGATTTACTGCCAGAGCATTATTTCTGTTTTATGTTTCAAGTTGAGTCTACTTGACCCCTTAGTCCTGCCATTATCAAGAATTTGATGACAGCATCTCTATCACTGATGCCATGGTAAAAATAATAAAACGGTCAGTGTTAGGATAGGCATCAAAACATAGAAACCATGCAAGAAATAGAATAGAAAAATGATGATTTGTTGAGGACAGCAGTGACTTTGAAATAGGAAAAAAAATAAAAACTGACTCAAACTGTGACATCCTATCCAACCCATGCCAGCATGGGAAAGCAGACATAAAGTGATGATGATCCATTCCAATGTATATATATTCTTTGCGGTTTATTTCCAGATAGTATGATCAATTGTTTTCACTTTCATTATTCTCCAGAAATACATATACACACACACACACACACACACACACACACACATACATATATACATGTACAAGCATGCTTACACATATTTATACAAGCATATGTATATACACACACGTATATGTATTTCATCTAATCTTGTTAGTGTTTACTGATTTGGTCAATCTGCCCCCACCCCTCATCAACCTACCCCTCTTGAATGTGATTGTGGCACATTTAAACATGCCCCCCCCCCTCCAAGCAAAAACAGCTACAAAGTCTTACAGTTCATAAATGGTTTTTTTCAAACTTTGTCCCACATTTGAGCATGCATGTAACTTGATGCCATTGCTATTGAGATAACGGTTGATGTTGGCCCCTGCCAGTCAATTATGGTCCTGTACAGTTTCGGGCCATAATTAATGGAATTGAGAGCCTGACAGAAGAAAAGTCTTCTTGGAGTATTTATGTTCTTTTAGGAATTACATGAGATTGCAAAAGACTTCCATTGTGATTTGTTATAATATTGGTTTTTGCAATTTTCTGTGGAACTGTACATGAATCTTTGCTGATAATTAATAATCATACCCCCACACTCAAAGAACCATGAATACATTACTTTGTCTTTTGCTTTTTTTTTTCTCTGGAGCTGGTCTTCAAGCAGTACAAGGCCCCACCCCCAACTCTGCTTCTGTAACCCTTCTATTCTTCAAGCAGATTATTTCTATCAACATGTTGATCTATTTTCTCAGCCAATTTCACTGTCTTGCAGAATATTTAAAAGAAGCCATGTCATTGGTTGGTGCTTTTTGGAGGCAGTGGGGATTTAGACATTTTTGTGGCTTTTGGTAAGAGAATTCTTCACCTGTGTGTCAGCGACTTTGGCATTCAGAAGAGGTACCTTATTTTATTGAAACCCTTGGCAATATTTTGATGTTAGACATGTGTTTTAGCCAAATATATTTTTAATATTCCCTACTCCAGCAGATTTTTCCATTGCCATTACATATCCTGACTTCCATTATATTTTCCAGTGATTTCTTCTCATTCTTGTGGCGCCATGCAATTTAATTCTCTTATCATTTAGGTGACAAGCTGGCAAAATCGTTAGCATGCCGGGCAAAAAGCTTAGTCTGTCTTCACATTCTGAGTTCAAATTCCGCTGAGGTCAACTTCGCCTCTCATCCAATAAAATAAGTACCAGTGATACACTGGGGTCGATGTAATTGACTAGTGCCCTTCCCCGAAATTTCAGGCCTTGTGCCTATAGTAGAAAGGATTATTATTATTATTACAAGGCAGTTGCTATAAAATTTCAGTTAAGTTTTTGGCAAACCAAGGTAGGTTTCCATTCCCAGCTATTTTTTTTTATTATGCACTCTTTTCAAGCCTAGCCAGGCTCATGGGCCTGGTTTCTATGGCGTATGTGTTTCTCCCAGCTGGACGGGACACCAGTCCATCGCAGCGTTACTCAAGAAACAGGAAAAAAGAGAGAAAGTTGGGGCAAAAGAGTACAATAGGGGTTGCCACCACCCCCTGCCGGAGCCTCATGTCTTTGCTCAATAAACACACACAACGCCCGGTCTGGGAATCGAAACCGTGATCCTCTGACCGCGAGTCCGCTGCCGTAACCACTGGGCCATTGCGCCTCCAGCATTCCTAGCTAAAGCTATTTCATTTTGTTCAGGTCATTAAATAATATCTCTGTGAATAATGGATGAATGTTACTACATCCAAATTATTCTTCTGGACAGCTCTCTTATGGGTGGATTGGGGGGGGGGGGGGGGTACTCAATATGTTCTGAGGAATATTTGTTAATATTTGTTTCTGTTTTTTGTTTTTTTTTAAACTTGTTTCTACAATTTCCTTAAATGATTTCCAATTATAAATGAAACATTAATTAAATTTATTTTTATTTTTATTTTCGTTTTCTTTTTTCTTTTCTTTTTTTTTTTTTCTTTCTTTCTTTATTTTTGTCTTTTACCGAAATAATTAAAACAACTGGAAGAATCTTTAGCACACTTTAGACAGAATGCTTAACATTTCATTGTTTTTTACATTCTGAGTTCAAATTCTGCTGAGGTCAACTTTGCCTTTCATCCTTTCAGGGTCGATAAAATAAGTACCAGTTATGCAGTAGGGGTCAATGTAATCAACTTCCCTCTTCCCCTGAGACTACTGGCCTTGTGCCAAAATTTGAAACCATTACACACACACATATATATATACTACACTCTCTGAGTGGTTGGCGTTAGGAAGGGCATCCAGCTGTAGAAACTCTGCCAAATTTAGATTGGAGCCTGGTGTTGCCATCCGGTTTCACCAGTCCTCAGTCAAATCGTCCAACCCATGCTAGCATGGAAAGCGGACGTTAAACGATGATGATGATGATGATGATATATGATTGGCTTCTTTCAGTTTCCGTCTACCAAATTCACTCATGAGGCTTTGGTTGGCCTGAAGTTATAGTAGAAGACACTTGCCCAAGATACCATGCAGTGGGACTGAACCCGGAACCATGTGGTTCAGAAGTAAGCCACTTACCACACAGCCACACCTATGCACCCATACATTAATACATTACATACATGCACATATATGCACCATCTACGCACTCTAATTGAAGAACCATTAACTCTTGTGTCTTTGACTGAACCCCCCCCCCCCCACTCTCTCTCTCACACACACACACATACTAGCACCACACTGTCCAGTGGTGGGGGAGGCAAGGACAAAGCTTTTTTTTTTTTTTTACTGACCGGTGTATCTCCAGATGATGTGTGCTGTCTTTAGACAATGGTTTATTGGTGTGTCTATGTATGTATGTTTATATATGTATGTATATGTATGTGTGTGTATATATATATGTATGTATGTATGTATATATGAGAGTATGTGTGACTGAGACAAATTTTCAGAATTGAGATTTCTAATCATTAACTGGGAGGGGAGGCGTTTTTTTAATTTTATTTTTATTTTTTATCTTTCACCACCCAAATGGCTATGGCTATTCAGGGGCACCTGTTACAGATAATTCCTAGCTTCCTAACAGGCAATCAAACCCCAGTTTGATCCACAATAGACAGAATTAATTAATTAATTACTACACAACCGTCCACCAAATTTTTTTTTTTCGTTTTTCTTTTTTTTTAGTATTTGTTTGAGTTCATTGTTGTTTTTGTGTTTTGTTTTTTTTTTGCCTGGGTCAGCTCTGATTGAACAGATTTTTGATCAAAGATTGTCCAGCCATGACCATCCCATCTTTTTCTTTTATTCAGAAATATTACATTCAGGATCTGCATGAGGCATGGGCAATTTTTTTCAAGAAGTAGACTCTATGAAGCATGCCTCACCAACAGACAATTTTTTATTACACCACATGCTGTTCAGAAAGTCTTGCAGACTGCAGGTTTCCTCTGACCGACCGACATGGTCCACCAGGTTTATTTCCTTTGTAAGACAATAGGTTCTGTGTGTGTATATGTGTGTAATTTGAGGAAGATCTTTAGAATGCTGAGTGACTTCATAGTGGCTTTCTTACAAATTCGTTTTCTTATTTATTTATTTATTTAACACAGTATAGAAACGAATGAAATTTGCTTAAGGGATGCAAATACAGGTCCAACCCAAGATGTTCAAAGTATTTTCATTGCCCACCACCACAGCCACCACCAAATTTTAGGGGCTGTACTTGCCCCTCTCTTGCATGCCTTCCTCTTCCCAAGCCTCTGGATTACAAATCTGTGAAGAATATCTAAGTAAATTGGCTGCTTTGTAACATCAGGTAAATCTAACTTAAAAAACTCAAACTAGTTGAATTCCATTCATTATTCATCTATCCACCCTTTTTCTCTGCCTACTAATCCAGGGAGTGTTGTAAGGGTAAAGTCCCCAGGCACCTCCTTCATTACATCCTATCGGAAACGACTTTCATTAGACTTTCCGGCTGAACTCCCATGTGCCACCAACTAAGACTATGGATATTATCCAACCATCTCGTAAAAGCACCCACTACACTCTCGGAGTGGTTGGCGTTAGGAAGGGCATCCAGCCGTAGAAACTCTGCCAAATGAGATTGGAGCCTGGTGTAGCCATCTGGTTTCACCACTCCTCAGTCAAATCGTCCAACCCATGCTAGCATGGAAAGCAGACGTTAAGCGATGATGATCCCATTATTGGTCTTCCTGCCAGTTGGCTCAGCTTGAATCATCCATCTTCCATTTCTTTTTGTGACATTCTAATCACATGTCTGTAGATCAGAGCTGTGATCTGTTAATGTAGAGAAGTGGTGGCTCAATCTGGAGAGACTCCCTGCTCTCCAAGCAATGTCCCCTGTTAAGCATTGTTACTCCAGAGATCTTTCACGGAGACCCCTGCTTCAGCTACTTGTACTTGTGATTTGTACTTTTTCAGTCGTTTCCTAACATTATTCGACATTATAAAACAGAAGTTTAACCCTCGGAACTTGCAAATACAATTTAGCAAACTCAATTCCATTTGACAATGTCTGTGGAAGACACAAAAGTGGACAGCTACATATGTTGTTTACGGCTCATTAATCAGTACAAACATCATTATTTTTAGCCATAGACACAAAAACATGTGGCCATTCATGTTTGTCTCTTCTACAGATATAATGGGACAAAATCATACCTGGTAGGTCCTTATTTGTGGGTACAAAGGGTTAAGACACAGAAAATAAAAATCAGTTCGTTGATTTGAACTAAGGAGCAATCAACGTGTGGTCACTCAGCCTTCTAGAAATAGCAACCAAATTTCCCTCCAACCCTTCCTTAATGCTTCAAAAAAATAAAACATTGGCTAAACGTGATCTTAGATAAACAATCCAAAAAGACGACCATAGCTGGACTGCCCCTTGGTCATAGGTCTGTTGGATCAGTATTGACCTGTGTCTAACCCCCCCCCTCCCTATCAATTGCACTGATTTTTGGTCACCCATTTATGGATATTACTGATAATGAGCAAGCACTGAAGCACAATGCTGTCCTTGGGGCTGTCTGATCCCGTCAAATTGTCAACCCATGCCAGCACGGAACATGGACCTATGATGATGATTAGTTAGGTTCTGCTCTGAGAACAAACCATTCTTCTAAGCAGGTTAGAATTAAAGAATTCTTGAACTGTTATTGATTTTTTTTTAATGAATTTTTAAGTTTTTTTCCAACAAATTTTATTTATATTTTTATCTTATTCATTCTTTACCCTTTGCTTGTTTCAGTCATTGGACTGCGGCCATGCTGGGGCACTGCCTTGAAGTCCTATCTGTCTTTTTTATGCTGAACTGCTAAGTTATGGGGACGTAAACAAACCAGCACTGGTTTTCAAGTAGTGATGGGAGACACACACACACACACACACACACACATATGCACAACACAACACACACACACACACATGCAACAAGCTTCTTTCAGTTTCTATCAAATCCACTCACAAGGTTATGGTTGTCTGAGAAATCTTCCTGTTGTTGTTGTTGTTCTCATTTAGCCACAGGTCAGCCCTGATTGAGCAGATCCAAAGACATTCCAGTTGTGAACATCACTACTGAACATTTTTAAGGTGACATTATCTAATGTAACCTTCTCTCATTGAAGACAGGATTGATTGATTGATTAGTTATTGTCTGTTCACCAATCTCAGATCAATTCCTGTCTGCTTGGATCCTTTTTGTTTGTTTTTTTTTGGGGGGGGGGTTTGGTTTCTTGGGGTGTTTTTTTGCAAGTGAAAGGGGACATGAGTACTTGTAAAGGTCAACAGACCAAGTATAACAAAGTATCAAAAAGACAGAAGTAAATATTTATTTCTTTATTACCCACAGTGGGGCTAAACATAGAGGGTACAAACAAGGGCAGACAAAGGGATCAAGTCGATCACATTGACCCCAGTGCATAACTGGTACTTATTTAATCGACCCCCAAAAGGATGAAAGGCAAAGTCGACCTTGGCGGAATTTGAACTCAGAACGTAACAGCATATAAAATGCCGCTAAGCATTTCACCTGGTGTGCTAATGATTCTGCCAGCTTACCACCCTGACCCAAAGTAAATATTATTCAAAGAATGTTTTCACAACGAACATATTCCAATCCATGATGACAACTGAAAAATAAATGGTAAAATATTACCTACACGAAGACTCCATCACTGCTTTCCTAACGTCACTATGGCCAAATCTATGGCCATATAAAATACAGGAGGTTTTTCTTCTGCAGTCTATCGTTAATTATTCCATTCATCTATTCAGGGATTACTTAATATTCTTATAATAACATCATACACCCGACTAGAATTAGAATAGAAAATATTGTTAGCCATGGCTGTGTGGTAAGAAGCTTGCTTCTCAACCACATGGTTCCAGGTTCAGACCCACTGCATGACACCTTGGGAATACTTCTTCTATAGCCTCAGCAGGCTGACCAAAACCTTGTGAACTGATTTAGTTGATGGAAACTGAAAGAAGCCTATCATATATATATATATATATATATATATATACACACAGTAGTAACTCAGTTTTCAAACAACTCTGATCACAAATAAATTGTGCTTTATATATATATATATATATATATATATAAATAGATAGATATATATAAAGCATGATTTATTCGTGATCAGAGGCGTTTGTAAACCGAGGTTCTATTGTGTGTGTGTGTGTGTGTGTGTGTGTATATATATATATATAAGTTTAAAAAAACAATAACAAAAAAACAACAAAGTGAGGACATGATACGGATAGTGTTATTGGACGCTCGGGAAAGGAAAGAGAGAGTGTATGACGTTTCGGGCGTAGCCCTTCGTCGGAAAGTTCGGAGAATGGAAGAACGGAGAAAGAGGAAAATGGTACCGATGCCCACGAGGTTACATTGTGATATATATATATATATATACACATTTTTTTTTTCATTAAAGTCATAAAAATCTTCACAAACTGTTACTCAGAGTATCGTGTTACTGTTTGTCAGACACTTGTGATCATACTGTATGATGAAGACTATCCAACAAACAGTAAGCATATTACTCTACCCTTGGTATTCGAGTACTATTTTCCCCACCTTACTTGTGTGTGTATGTATGTATATATATGTTCGTATATATGTTCGTATATATATATATATATATATATATATATATATATATATATATATATGTGTGTGTGTGTGTGTATCTTTGCAAATGTGTTTGTCCCATAACTGAGCAGTTCAGCAAAAGAGACTGATAGAATATGTACCAGGCTTTAAAAAAAAAATCAAGTACCAGGATTGATTCGTTCAACTAAAAATTCTTCAAGGTCGTACCCCAGCATGGCCACAGTCTGCTGATTGCAGCAAGCGAAAGACAAAAGGTAAATGTGAAACATTACTCCAGACAAGAGCACCAATGAAACTGGTATGGCAGTGTTGTTACAAAAGACCCAACAAAAATAACAATGTTTCACAATGTTTCTTTGCTCCTTCTGAATTCAAATTCTGCCAGGGTCCACTTGGTCTTTTGGTTTATTGGGGATTGATAAAGTACCAGTCTAGTAGTGTTGTTGGCTCTTTTCTCTATCTCTCTCTCTCTCTGACACATTTTCTTTTTCTCCTGGTGAAAACTAGAAATGGTTAGGTTCCACCAGGTTTAAATTGCCCAAGACATGCTATATGATCCAAAGACACCATTACAAATCCATCAGAAATTATGCAACCACACATCACACAAACATATACCACCACCACCACCATCATCATCATCATCATCATCATCATCATCATCATCATCATTTCATGACTGTTTTCCATGCTGGCATGAGTTGGATGGCTTGACAGGAGACAATGAGCCAGAGGACTGTGCCGAGCTCCAATCTCTACTTTGACATGGTTTCTATGGCTGGATGTCCTTCCTAACATCAACCACTTCAGAGAGTGGACTGGGTGCTTTTAATGTGGCACTGCACTGGCACAAGTAACGACGCCAAGTAATTCGCATGACAAGAGCCCACCCCACTCATCTCTGAGGTGGGAGGTGGAGCTTTATGCCAAGTGATAAGAGTTTAAAGTATGGTATAGTGACAGGAACCGGTGTCTTGCAGCAGATGGTGCTGAGGTGTCAGGGCATACCCTCGTGAACAGTGTGTGTGTGTGTGATTATTCAATGGCCGTAAAGTTATTCTGTGATATATATATAAACGGGAAGTAATATTGTTAGCTTATCCAGTAAAATGTTATGTAAGTAATTATTTTAGCAGTTAAAATTGCCAGGAATCATTCTGTGGAAACGGTACCACAACTACTCACCAAGCAATAAATGCATGGCTCAACTCCCATTGTTGGATCCAGTGTCTTGTTTCTGTTTTAAATGTGATGTGTGTGTGTCTAGTTTTGGGAGGTTGTGTAGCTTATTGTACATACATATAATTTTGCTTGTATACACACACACACACACATATATATATATATATATAAAATTTTGCTTGTATATTTATATATATATATATATATATGAATATATATATCTATACACAGTTCTGCTTGTGTATGTATATATATATATATATATATATATATATATATATATATATATATATATATATACAGTTCTGCTTCTGTGTGTGTGTATGTATATATATATATATATATATATATATATATACACAGTTCTGCTTGTGTATGTGTGTGTGTATATATATATATATATGTATGTATATATATATAATTCAGCTTGTATATATATATATATATATATTCTTTAAATAACAGTTTCACTGAATTACATATGACTTGAGTATTCCAATATCTGATGAAATTCAGGCGGAGAACTGGTAGAATCGTTAGCACACCAGGCAAAATGCATAATGCCATTTCAGCCGTCTTTACATTCTGAGTTCAAACGTTGCTAAGGTGAACTTTACCTTTCATCCTTTCAGGGTCAATGAAATAAGTACCAGTTGAACACTGGGGTCAATGTAATCAATATGTCCCTTACCCCAGAAATTGCTGAGCTTGTGCCAGAGTTTGATACCAATATCAAATCAAATGGAGCTGAGTCAAACTGTTATTAAAGAATATATGTAACTCTTACCAAATGTGTTGAATGCCATTTTCTTTAATTTTCCCACTCACTTGTGTTTGTGTATGTGTGTGTATATATACATATATATAATTGTGTGGAAATATACACTCAAGACTTCAAATTTCAATAGGAGTGATATGATAATTGCCACACTACTTCATCGGCGGCACAAGCACCAGGTTTACAACAGCTGAAAAAGTGCAGCAATCATCATATTGTTGACACAGAAACTTCAAGTCCTGTATGTGAGTCTCTCTCTAACTGTATCATTCAATAAATATAGTTCTGTTTCAAACAATATTGATGTCTACCTCTTTTGTCATCACATCCAGTTTGTCAATGTATGTGTGTGTGTGTGTGTATGTGTTGGATACCCCATTACTTAATAATGCCCACAAAGTGTGTATATTATCTGCTACACTCTCATGTGTGTTAGTTGCTTGAGACAGTTGACTCCTTGCATTCTCACAGTTTCTTTCTCTCCCACTGTTTCAAAAAAAAACCCTACCCCACCTCTTCCTGAAGTCTTGACCTAACTGTAATTAACTGAAAAATATTGCTAGAGGAATGTGGTACTAGCAATACCAAAGACACAGTCTTCAGTAACTTCACAGAGATCATGTAATAAAATTAACTTCAATATTAATTAGTATGATTATTTAGACAAATATCTACCTATATATATATATATATATATATATATATATATATATATATATTCATATACATATAATGATATATGTGTGTGTGTGTGTGTGTATATATATATATATATAATGCGTGTATGTGTATATATATATATATATATAGGTGTGTAACAAATATATACATGTATATATATACATACATACATTGTATACATATATAGGTAGACAAATGTCTGAATGCTGACCTCTTTATACTGTGTATATATGTGTATGAATGCAAATTGTGTGTAAAGTGATGTGTATAATAAATTATTTTATGTATATATATATATATATATATATCTGTGTGTGTATGTGTGTGCATATACATACATAATGTATACATATATATATATATGTATAGGTGTGTGTGTGTGTGTATATATATGTATAAGTGTGTGTGTGTGTATATATATATATATGTATATATGTGTGTGTGTGTGTGTATATATATGTATATATGTGTGTGTGTACATATATATATATATATGCATCAGTATGTATATATGTGTGTATATATATACGTATAGGTATGTACATATATGTGTGTGTGTATATACATGTATAGGTATGTATATATGTGTATATACATGCATAGGTATGTGTATATATATATATATATGTGTGTGTGTGTATATATATGTATAGATATGTGTATATATATATATGAATAGGTATGTATATATAAATATATAAATATATATATATACACACCTATACATATATATATATATACATATATATATATATATATATATATATATATACACACACATATACATAAAATAATTTATTTATATATATATATATATATATATATATATATATATATATATATATATATATATAAAATATGAATTCAGTTGCTTCTATAGAAATCCAGTTCTTCAGAAAACAACCTTCAATGAGAGTTTCTGTATTTTGAAGACTTTGCACTAAAAATAAATTATTGTATTCTGTGAGAATGTTTATTATTATTTATTATTATTCTCTATTTTCTTCTTTCTACCATTCTATTTTACTCCCACCACACTTCTCTGTCCCCATCTCCTCTCTCTCTCTCGCTCCCTCTTTGTTCTTCTTTCCTTATCACTTTGTTTCTTGCTTTATCCCCCCCCACACACACACACTTATCTTCCACTTTCTCTCGACCTCTTCTCTTTCTTTTCTTCTCTTATCCCTCATGTTTTCTTCCTTCTTTCTATTCTCTCTCTCTCTCCCTCTCTCTCTCTCTCTCCGTTTTTCTTCCAGTTTCGTTACATCACTCCTGAAATAACTTATGCAAATAGACCCAGGCCCACCTCAACAGATTGCAGCCACCACCACCACCACCACCACCAGGCAAACGAATGCACTGGGCCCTATTGTGTTTATTTATTGATAGCAAGCCACAACATACATGGATCAGAATTGGGCCCCTAAACCCATGTGGACCCCAAGCAACTACTTAATGTGCCCATGCCTTAAGTTGGCCCCAAACAGTCACCAGTATTGACGAGGGGTAGAACTGAACTTAGTGTTTGAAGTCTTACGGGGTTCCTTGCAAGTTAGAGAGACAGATTTACTTGGCCCTTCATCGTTTCGGGGTCAATGAAATAAGTAGCAGTTGAACACTGGGGGCCAATGTAATTGACTTCCCCCTCCCACCAGACTTGTACAGAACCAATGACAGAGAGTGGGCAGAACCATTACCATGCCAGGTAAAATGCTTGGCAGCATTTCACTTCATCCATCTTCACATTCTGAGTTCAAATTCTGCCAAGGTCTACTTTGTCTTCCATTCTTTCAGGGGTCAGTGAAATAAGTACCAGTTACGCACTGGGGTCGATGTAATCGACTGACCCTCTCGCCACGAAATTTCAGGTGTTTTACCTATGGTATTAAGGATTGTATGCAACCATTAAGACACATCATCATCATCATCATCATCATCATTATCATCAACATTTAAGGTTTGTTTTCCATGTTGGCATGGGTTGGACAGCTTGACAGGAACTGGCAAGATCAGGGGCTGCACCAGATTCCATAGTCCATTTTGGCTTGGTTTCTACAGCTGGAGGCCCTTCCTAATGCCAACCCCTCTAAACAGTCTATTAGGTACTTTTTACATGGCACCAGCACCTGTTCTTTTCATGTGGCACCATCACAGGTGTTTTTTTATGGGGCACCATCACCCACAACAATGCTTTTTACATGGCACCTTGGTTTTAGGATATCAACTCCTTGGTTTTTGGATATCCCAGTATTTCAATACGCTTGCAATGATATTACAGCTACAATCCACATAAGGACCATCACCAATAATATAAACAACATCATCTAAATTTGTAGAAACTCTGCCAAATTTAGATTGGAGCCTGGTGTTGCCATCCGGTTTCACCAGTCCTCAGTCAAGTCGTCCAACCCATGCTAGCATGGAAAGCGGACGTTAAACGATGATGATGATGATTACAGAGTAAATGAATGACAGTCTACAGATGGTGAATCGATCTGTTAGAAATAACAGTCATATCTTCTGAGATGATATGCTACTGTTTTAAAAGGATGAAAGCTTTATGGTAAACTTATATTCTTAGGTAAATAAAAGGAGAATGGTCAATATCAAGGATAACACTTGAGATACCATTCATCTTAGTCTCCAATATCTTTGGTAAGTGAATTCTTTATATTTTATATACGATGCAAGAGCGTTGTTTTAGAGTGGCTGTGTGATAAGTAGATTGCTTACCAACCACATGGTCCCAGGTTCAGACCCACTGCATGGTACCTTGGGCAAGTGTCTTCTACTGTAGCCTCAGGCTGACCAAAGCCTTGTGAATGGATTTGGCAGATGGAAACTGAAAGAAGACCATCATATATATATATATATATATATATATATATATATATATATATATATATACTCTCTGAGTGGTTGGCGTTAGGAAGGGCATCCAGCTGTAGAAACTCTGCCAAATTTAGATTGGAGCCTGGTGTTGCCATCCGGTTTCACCAGTCCTCAGTCAAGTCGTCCAACCCATGCTAACATGGAAGGCGGACGTTAAACGATGATGATGATGATGATATATATATGTATGTATTTATGTTTGTGTGTCTGTGTTTGTCCCCCCACCATCGCTTGACAACCAATGCTAGTGCGTTTACATCCGTAACATTAGCAGTTCAGCAAAAGAGACCGATAGAATAAGTATTAGGCTTACAAAGAGTAAGTCCTGGGATCGATTTGATCGACTAAAGGCGGTGCTCCAGCATGGCCACAGTCAAATGACTGAAGCAAGCTAGAGTATTATTCCAGTTGCCAGGAATGTGTTTAATGTGTAAAATTGTTATTTCCAATCATGTTACACCGCTATATTTAATGGCCGTTTAAGGGAATAAGTCCAGGGGTCAATTTCTTCGACTAAAGGGCGGTGCTCCAGCATGGCCACCGTCAAATGACTGACACAACTAAAAGAATAAAAGAATACCAGAAAAACCGTTCCGTACCACTAAACCAAGAAGGTTCTTTGAATATGTACGATGTATTCTAAGGTTAAATAATAATTCTGTTTACGTTTGTGTAACTGAGATATTATGGTTGGATTATAATAGTCATTGATATTACAT
The DNA here is from genome assembly GCF_046866305.1 of Octopus bimaculoides. Lineage (NCBI taxonomy): Eukaryota > Metazoa > Mollusca > Cephalopoda > Octopoda > Octopodidae > Octopus > Octopus bimaculoides. The sequence goes on from NC_142951.1 coordinate 5,695,076, forward strand.
TACTTTCTATATTCTGTAACTGTCACAGTATACTTTTCTAGGCCTGAAATTTTTGTGAGGGAGGGGTCAGTTGATTAGATCGAGTCTAGTACACAACTGGTACTTAATTTATCGACTCCCTAATGGACCAAAGGCATAGTCGACCCCGGCAGGATTTGAACTCAGAACGTAAAGACACACTGTTTACAGATGCTTACATTTTTTATGTTTTCCGTGAATTTTTCGTGGGTCCAGCTAGTTATTATCATTATTATTATTGTTATTATTATTATTATTATTATCATCAATATTTAGCAGACGCAACAGTGATTCAAAAACTGAGTTTCGTACGTATGCACCGGTAAATGATTTGTGTGTGTGTGTATATATATATATATATGTGTGTGTGTGTGTGTGTGTGTGTGGGCGTACTTGCGCGCACGCACACACAGAGGAATCCTTTTTTCTTTTTTTATTAAAGTTTTCTCGTGTTTATTCTTACAGAGTAACTCAAAACTATTTGCGATTCGCCTTGAAAGTACAGAAGTTTTCCTTCTTTCTTACATAAGTACTCAAAAAAAAATAATCCTAAAAATAAGTGGAAGGTAAAAATTTGTGGTCGTTGTTTGCCGGAATTGAAGTAATTAACGTTCTTATCATGATGATGACGGTATGTAATATACACCGAAAGTGACGACGTTGACGGAAGTGGTGACCTATTTTTGCTAAAAAGAGCGCCACTTTAAAATCAAAATCCATTTCGGACGCCCTTCATAGAAATGATGTCCTTCGATCCACCTGAACTCCATCGCGGTCAGCTGTTTGTTTTTGAAGGAATTGACCGATGTGGCAAATCGACGCAATGTGAAAACTTAAAGTCAGCTCTAGAAGGTGTTGGACGCACCGTCGTCTTGTACAGTTTTCCAAGTAAGCCACCAAAACAAACAGAAATGTCTCTTTTGTGTGTGTGTGTGTGTGTGTGTGTGTTACTCTCTGTTGTGTTGTTAATGTAATCACAGCGTTGTCATACTTTTTTCGTTTGTAATAAGGTTTTGTTTTGTTTTTTGGTTCGTTGGTAGAGCTCAGTCCATCTTTGGGGCTAATGCACAATCGCACCCTTCCTTAAAAATTCCATTTTTTCTTAAATACGCACCAATTTATGAGAAACAAACAATGTTTGCCATTTGCTTTTTGTATTAGGCGCGTAATAACGATGTTAGAAGCCTTTTCGTTAAAAAAAAAAAATTTTAATAAAGATTTCAGGCCTTGTGCCTATTACTAAAAGAGTCTTTTTTTTATTATGGTGGTGAGCTGGCAGAATTATGAGTGCATGGGGCACAAAGCCTAGCATTTTCCCAGCTCTTAATGTTCTGAGTTCAAATCCTGCTGAGGTCAACTTCGCCTTTCATCCTTCTGGGGTCACTAAAATAAAGTATCAACCCCCATTCCGCCCCAAGTGTGTCTATATGTGAGAGAGAGAAAGAGATACTAACTGAAAAAGTATGCTGTTAAAATAAGTTCTGTTACATAACTGTTTTTAAATCAGTGGATAAATCCCAGCAATGACCTCGGATTCTCCAATACGTTTAAATTATAAAATGGGAGGTGGGGTAGAAAAAAAAATCATTACTTTTTTGTTCGTAAATTTGTTTTTTCTTACACACACACACACGAACTCACTTGGGAGAAAGAGAAACAAGGAAGGTAACCAGGTGGGATGTGCTAGAAACAATAGCTAAATCTCCCTTAAATTACACAACTTAGGTGCATAGTGCAAAACAAAAAAAATTGGGCCGAAATCGGTCCAAAAGTTAGGGTGTGAAAAAAAAGTAATGTTTAAAAAAAAATGTCCATAAGAAGTTCACCCCAATTATTTTGAAAGCCCTGGTGACATAAATTAGGAAAATCATCGTCAAAACGGAGGAAATCCAAGTTATGTTGGCATTCCTGATCCGAAACTCCGCCAATATTAGAATTTAATATGAAAAGCAAAAAAAGAAATGACACATATCGCATATTTCTACAAAATGAAACTTGGCATGATATGGGCAACACCCAATTTTTTAAAAAAAACCTTTTTTTTATTCATATTAAATTCTTATATAATCGGAATCTACACGATCTGAAAGGTTTTTTTTTAAAATTAATTTCATTTAAAAATATTAATCTTTTGAATGTTATGGGGAAACAAAGTCGGGGAGGGGAGCAACTTGTGTAGGTATGCTAATTTGTGTTCCAGACCCCAGCTTAACGGCAAAGCTGTTTTATTAAATTCTTCATCATTTTCAAAATAAGCTGAAATAAACGGCAGATTATTTCCTCGGAGTTCTGATATAACGGTTCGCCCCTTTTGATACCCTATCTGTGGGTTGATACGAACCTATTCTGAGACTACTCCTGGTTCTATGATATGTCCAGCTTTTTAAATTAAAACCTTCCAACAAAATTTCTTGTTTAATTATGTTTCAAACACCAAGTTTATCTTAGTAAACTTTCATTTTAGAAATTAAAAGGAAGTGAATTTATTTCAACAACGCCTCTTTTGAAAACAAAACAGAATGGAATTTTCTACAAATATGCTTCAGATGGCAAAGATTACGATTATATCAGAATTTGTTGTGAATAATTTTTCCCAATGGTAGGGAAAGAGGGTTTTAGAAAATTCACACAAGCCAGCTTCGTTTTATTTTCATAACTTTTAGAAATGCAGACATTTTTTTAACGCAACTTTTAGTGATTACCTTTCAGGTAGTATAATTACGATTATATTGGAATTTAATGCGGGGGGGGGGGGGGGTTAGTGCATGCAAACGCACATCAGTGGTAAGAAACTCTTGAAAGAGAGCTGAACAGCAAAACGTCTTCAGAGAAGAAACCCCCAACTCTGGCAAGTGGTCCGGTCCTTGACTTCTTACACTCAAAGGGGGCCGGGGCCATATCCAGGTCATGATTCCCGGATGCCCTTCTGCTGATAACTTTTCAGCCACTTGGATGCTGGAGGCTTGTGCATTGGAACCAGTTGGAGATTTCATCTGGTTGTGACTCATCTTTCGTACTTAAATAAGAAATAGCGTTGGTTGTCATGGTAGCAGTGAAACGTCAACATCATCACGACGGCTGACTCAGAGTTACTTCCCTTAGCATTAAAATACGAAAATATTGCTTTCAAACAATAGTCGTTTTTGTTCTTCCTCCACCAAATTCAGCTGGAACATCTCTCCGTTGTTTCTGATATTCCATTAAGGCTTCTAGTCCCGTTCTTTCTAGAAATTGATGAGATTGTAAGCAGATTTGCCCACAAGGCCTCCGGTTCTAACCCCTATGTTGAGAACCACGACCCAGAAGTTTGCTTCCTTCAGGCCGATGGTCAGACTGGCGTATTTTTCTTTTTCTATTCTACTTTCAATCAAAATCAGTAGATTTGATGAACAGGAATGAAATATGATACCCAGCTTCTAGCCACCCTTATTCATGATTTTCTGGTTAATTTGTTCATGTCAATGCTAAAGTTTTTCTGGCCTCTGCTACCTACACTATCAAAACTAGCACAGTCGAGGGCATGAATGCCAAAATCAACAAGTACACAAGGAAGTGGCTGGATAGCCCACCAGGTTTTACTTGTGTTGCACTCTACTATCGCAAGACCAAGCTGAAGCTACGTCTCAAGACCATTGTTGAGGAATACCAAGCTTGAAAAGACAAGGTTGTGAGGTCAGTTTGGCCCAACCTTAAGACAGGCAGGAAATGGAAAGTCTAGGAGGCACTGCATGCAGCAAAGGAAAGGCTTCTGATCAGAGAAATAATCGGTCACACTCAGGCCAAAGGAAGGGACTGGGCATAAAAATAGGAGAGTGGACAGAGACCAGGGGAGAGATGAGAAGAGATCCAATTGTACGGGAAGTGAAAAAGAGGATACTGTAAGAATCCGGAATGCAATATAGCCAAGCCTGCAGCAACAGTGGACGAGGTGGAAATGTGCACGTGAGAAGTGTCTCAGCAGATGACATCTCAGAATATGCTTCATCCTCAGATCTGTCTATGAATCTCATGCTTTGGAATATGAACCTAGTGAAGTGGGGCAAATTAGATAATCCTGAGTGCTGCTGTGGTAGACAGAAATGGAACATGTTCTGAGCCCCAACAGAGTAGCACTAGAGCCAAGAAAGATACATGTGGAGGCACAATCAAAAACTTCAGGAGATCATACATGTGATAAGCAGATCAGGAGTAAAGCCAAAATGTCCAACACCATTCCACACAGCAGGCAGTAGCAAATCATGGCCAGGAACAGCTATGTCATACAGGCATCCGTGCCAGTGACATGTGAAATACGCCATTACACTCTGTAGAATGGTTGGCATTAGAATTGGCGTCCAGCCATAGAAATCATCAGAACAGAAAGTACTTCAACTATACTTCTAACACCTTACTCTTTACTCTTTTACTTGTTTCAGTCATTTGACTGTAGCCATGCTGGAGCACCGCCTTTAGTTGAGCAAATCGACCCCAGGACTTATTCTTTGTAAGCCTAGTACTTATTCTATCAGTCTCTTTTGCCGGACTGCTAAGTTACGGGGACGTAAACACACCAGCATCGGTTGTCAAGCGATGTTGGGGGAACAAACACACACATACATATACATATACGACAGGCTTCTTTCAGTTTCCGTTTACCAAATCCATTCACAAGGCTTTGGTTGACCCGAGGCTATAGCAGAAGACACTTGCCCAAGGTGCCACGCAGTGGGACTGAACCCGGAACCATGTGGTTGCTAAACGAGCTACTTACCACAGAGCCACTCCTGCACCTATCTGTGTAATAAATGAATGAATGTCACCAAATCTCCCTCTTAGAAACGGACACCTTTAGTCGTACAGTGTAGTCCCAGATTCATCATCATCATCATTTAACATCACCTGTGAAAAATAAATGGAATTGTCACAGCTGGAATGTCTTTGGTCGTAGGTCTGTGCAATCGAGGTTGATTTGACACACTAAACAATGGTAGCAATATTTGTTTGATCTGCTAGAAATAGCAGCCAAATTTCCTTCAGATCACACCCCACTGCCTTCCAAAAAAGATGGAATGCAAAAAAATGTTATGATCATGGCTGGAACACCTTTGACCAGTGGTCTGTTTGGTCAGGGCTAAACAAATATTAGCTTGTAATTGGAGCATCGTAATCAGTGATTTTCAATCAGGGTCCAGATAAGATTTTGCTGTTAGAATTCATCTGCCCTGCTATTTCTACCTGAAAATTACATTCTAATGGTAGACATGACTGTAAGGCGTAGGCGTGGCTGTGTAGTAAGAAGCTGGCTTCCCAACCATGTGCTTCCGGGTTCAGTCTTACTTCATGGCAAATGTCTTCTACTGTAGCCTCGGGCTGACCAAAAAGCCTTGTGAGTGGATTTTGTGGACAGAAACTGAAAGAAGCCCAGTGTGTGTGTGTGTATATGTATATATTTATAAAGTCATTTTCTTTCCTTCCTCTTTCTGCAGATCGTGATACGGCTATTGGTTCTGTGATAGATAAATATCTTAAGAAAGAAATAGATTTACCTGACCAAGCAATCCACCTTCTCTTCACTGCTAATCGGTGGGAGACCATGTAAGTTGTTACCAATTTTTGTATCTTCTGTTGTTATTTTTTTTTACTTTCAAAGGATTTGTATTGTATAAAGTATTTTCAGGCCAAGCAAGTCAAATTTTTCAAACCAAAATTTAGAGCTAAAAAAAGACAAGTAGGTTGACTTATATACCAAGACAACTTTCGGGGACCAAAAATTCCATGTGGAAAACAGCAGGATTTGGAAAGATAGTGACAGTGTTTGAATGTTTACAACATTAACCTATATGCTGAAAAATACAGTAAATGATTGCATATGAGTGTGTGTGTGTGTGTGTATAAATATAGGTGTAGGAGTGGCTGTGTGGTAAGTAGCTTGCTTACCAACTACATGGTTCTGGGTTCAGTCCCACTGCGTGGCACTTTGGGCAAGTGTCTTCTACTATATCCTCGGGCCGATCAAAGCCTTGTGAGTGGATTTGGTAGACAGAAACTGAAAGCCCGTCATATATATATATATATATATGTGTGTTTGTCACCCCAACATCGCTTGACAACTGATGCTGGTGTGTTTAAGACCCCGTAACTTAGCGGTTCGGCAAAAGAGACCAATAGAATAAGTACTAGGCTTACAAAGAATAAGTCCAGGGGCGTCGAATTGCTCGACTAAAGGCAGTGCTCCAGCATGGCCGCAGTCAAATGACAAACAATTAAAAGAGTAAAAAAAGGTATGATGTGTATGTTTGTGTATATTTACAGTGCCACTGGACTGGCTCCTGTGCAGATGGCACATAAAAAACACCATTTGAGCGTGGCTGTTGCCAGTACCTCCTGACTGGCCTTCGTGCGGGTGACACGTAAAAGCACCCACTACACTCTCGGAGTGGTTGGCGTTAGGAAGGGCATCCAGCTGTAGAAACTCTGGTGCAGCCATTTGGCTCGCCAGTCCTCAGTCAAACCGTCCAACCCATGCTAGCATGGAAAATGATAAAAAGCCATCCAACCATGACCATCTTTGTCTTTTTATATATCAGGAACGACACTGGAGGGTGTGAATCAGTTCCCTCTCTGGTGCAGCCACCTGTTATAGGGAGTCTTTTTGGTGTGTCATTGTATTTAAACGAAAACCAGACTGAAGTGATGTTATTTACAAGGCCAACCTGTGACTTCTTTGTATGATGTTTACATTGAAAACTGCTATTAAGTTACATTTTTTATGTCATTTGCAGGAAAGATATCCAAAAGATGTTACTTAATGGTGTCACAGTTATCATGGACCGTTATGCTTACTCAGGAATTTGCTACTCTGTTGCTAAAGGGGTAAATATTGTTTTCTCTGTGTGTATCTTCTTTGTTGTCGCCACCATTGTTACTATGACCATTTAGCCATCCGCCTTCCATACTGGCATGAAATTCTGTTGCTAAAAGGATAAATATTGTTCCCTGTGTGTGTGTGTCCTCATCATCATCTTCATCACCGTTTAGCATCCACCTTCCATACTGGCATGAAATTCTGTTGCTAAAAGGATAAATATTGTTCCCTGTGTGTGTGTGTCCTCATCATCATCTTCATCACCGTTTAGCATCCACCTTCCATGCTGGCATGAAATTCTGTTGCTAAAAGGATAAATATTGTTCCCTGTGTGTGTGTGTCCTCATCATCATCTTCATCACCGTTTAGCATCCACCTTCCATACTGGCATGAAATTCTGTTGCTAAAAGGATAAATATTGTTCCCTGTGTGTGTGTGTCCTCATCATCATCTTCATCACCGTTTAGCATCCACCTTCCATGCTGGCATGAAATTCTGTTGCTAAAAGGATAAATATTGTTCCCTGTGTGTGTGTGTCCTCATCATCATCTTCATCACCGTTTAGCATCCACCTTCCATGCTGGCATGAGTTGGACAATTCAGTAGGAGCTGTCAAGCCAGAGGATTGCACCATGCTCTGCTGTCCACTTTGGGGCAGTTTCTATGACTAAATTATCATCGTCATTCTAATGTCTGATTTTCTGTGCTTGCATGGGTTGGATGGAATTTGTGGTGGTGCATTTTCTATGGCTGGATGACTTTCCTGTTGCCAACCCTTGCCAATGTTACCACATGACCAGACATGTATTCACAGCATATCGGAAATAACGGACACCACTTATTTACTCGTTTAGTAAATGAGACTACTACTGTCATGTGATGCCAAGACACAGACGGTAACACAAAGGCATGGTGCTCCAGCATGACCACAGCTGCATAGCTGAAATGAATAAAAGAATGTATATGACAAGTGGGCTTCTTTCAGTTTCCATCTACCAAATCCAATCAGAAGGCTTTGGTCTACCTAGAGATAAAGAAGTTGCTTGTGCAAGATGCCATGCAGTGGGACTGAACCTGGAACCATGTGGTTGGGAAGCAAACTTACAATACAACCACACTTGTACCTATTAATGATTTTATTTATAAATTAAATAATTGTAATTTTCTTTCCTCCCCAATATGAAAGATGGATGAATCAATGATTAAGCTGCTTCTGTAATTAATAAGTTAATTGGCTGTCATCATTAGGATTCACTCCCACCACGTGACACCTTGGGAAAATGTCTTCTATAGCCTCAAGCCTACCGAAACCTTGAGTTGATTTGGTAGATGGAAACTGAAAGAAGCCCGTTATGTCTGTGTTTGTCCTCCACCACTGCATGACAACCAGTGCTGGTGTGTTTACATCCCCATAACTTAGCGGTTCGACAAAAGAGACCAATAGAATAAGTACCAGGCTTTAAAAAAAAAAATCGATCGCCGTCGTTGCCTCCTCCTATTCAGGCGCGATCCAGCCGATTTCGTAAGCCACGGCCAGGCCCCCTCGCCTTCATCTTCGTCGGCCCTCTAACAGTGCAGCTGCAACGGCAGATGCCCACACTCGTGCCACTGCCGCTCTTGCTGGTGCCGACCACGCAGTTCTCATCCAGCTTGCGCTTGGCCGACGGTGCTGCACGCTTTGCGGCTCCACGACCCTCCACATTTGACTAAAATTTTGAGGCAAGTGCCCCAGCATGGCCACAGTCAAATGACTGAAACAAGTGAAAGGTAGATGTGAATAGGCTTGGATCAGTCTGCCTCTGTCTTGGTTTCTAGAAATCATCATCATCATCATCATCATCATCATCGTTTAACGTCCGCTTCCCATGCTAGCATGGGTTGGACGATTTGACTGAGGACTGGTGAAACCAGATGACTACACCAGGCTCCAATCTATCAACTGTAATTTGACTTTGTTTTGATTTTTGCAGACCCTTTCGCTTTTATGGTGCAAGGCCCCTGATAGAGGCATCATCAAACCGGATTGCATCTTCTTTCTTGATTTGAGTCCATTAAAAGCAAACAGACGAGCAGGTTTCGGTGAAGAACGTTACGAAGTGATAGAGTTCCAGGAGAAAGTTCGTGACCAATTTCTGAAAATAAAAGATAATTCTTGGAAGGTAACCTTCTCTCTCTCTCTCTCACTCTTTCTCTCTCTCTCTCTCTCTCTCTCTCTCTCTCACTCTCTCTCTCTCTCTCTCTCTCCGTTATATACAGAAGTGTCGATCACTTAAAGTTGATGGGACTGGTGGAAGAGGGAAACTAAGAAGACAAGAAACTAACCCTTATGAAGGAGATGATTAAGGACTGAGATATTTGGTGCTGGTGCCATGGAAAAAGCACCCAGTACACTCTGTAGAGTGGTTGGCATTAGGAAGGGTATCCAGCCATAGAAACCATGCCAGAATAGACAATGGAGCCTGGTCCGACCCTTGGCTTTACCAGCACCCAGTACACTCTGTAGAGTGGTTGGCATTAGGAAGGGTATCCAGCCATAGAAACCATGCCAGAATAGACGATGGAGCCTGGTCTGACCTTTGGCTTTACCAAGCACCCAGTACACTCTGTTGAGTGGTTGGCATTAGGAAGGGTATCCAGCCATCAAAACCATGCCAGAATAGACAATGGAGCCTGGTCCGACCCTTGGCTTTACCAGCACCCAGTACACTCTGTAGAGTGGTTGGCATTAGGAAGGGTATCCAGCCATCGAAACCATGCCAGAATAGACAATGGAACCTGGTGCAACCCTTGGCTTTACCACGGCAGTGCTCCAGCATGGTCCCAGTCTTATGGCTGAAACAAATGATTCTAAATGATGGAAATGTTATTTAACTAAATTCCTCAAAATTATTTTTTAGAATTAACTGAAAATGGTGCATTTTGTAATAAATGCGTTGATAAAGTGCTTGTTTAAACTGTTTATTTTTCAGGTTATCAATGCAGACAAACCAGCTGAAGATATTGCTGCTGAAATTTTTGAACATGCCCTGCGGGTAAATAACAGAAAATTGAAAAAGCTATGGATCGATGACTTGTATAATACTTGTGATATATGCCCCAAACCATAGCATTGGCTGGCACTGGATTTTGTTTTTTTTTGGGGGGGGGGGGGTTCCAAAATTTTATTTTATAGTTGTTTGTAATTCTGGCACAAGGCCTGCAATTTTGTGAGGGAGTGGGGCAGGGTGGTCGATTACATTAACCCCAACACTTTATTTTGGTACTTTAAGTTGTTGACTTTAGCAGGGCTTGAACTAAAAAAAAAAACAAAAAAAACTTATGTTTGAATGATTGGAGTAAAGAACAACTTAAGAGTCAGAAAAATGCCACATGGCATCTTCCCTGAGCTCTCATCCCTTTTTTTTTCTTTTTTCCTAATTTCCAATTTTGGTACCTGGTCAGTTATTTCGAAGGGAGGTGATTTGGTGATTATATCGATCCCTGTACTTGGCTGGTACTTTATTTCATTAACCTTGGAGGCAAAGTTGGGTTTGAACTCAATTCTGATCTATGTATGTTGTGGCTTGTTGTCAATAACAGATACCATAGGGCCCAGTGCATTAATTTTCTCGGGGTTGAAGAAGCTGTAAAGCTGCTAAGATAGCTCTAGTTCTGTGTGCGAAATAATGGGCCACACCCTGTGATGAAATGCTGTAAGATTTGTCCAACGTCTGCCAGTATTGGAAGAAAGGATACAAATTAACGAGGATAGGTATTTGTAGTTTCTGACTTATTTAATTTAATCTTACCTGAACAGATTAAACAATACACGCACAGATTAACCCTTTCACAGCCTTGTTACTAACGAAAGACCCTTCCTCTGTGTTCAGTTAATTTTCCGAAAAACAGTCAAGTACTTCGGAAGGTTATTGAAGCAGATGTTTAGGATATGTTTTATAAACAAAACTCGAGTTCAAATCTTTCTAAGGTCAGCATTGCCTTTCATCCTTTCGGGTTCAATAAAATGGAAGTAGCAGTCAGACTTGCCCCCTTCTCTCACCGTTAAATTGCAGGCTTTATGCCAAAATTAGAAAGAATATCTTATGTAGCATTTCTATGTAAATCATAATGGAATTTTCATGTATGATTGTATTACGAAGAAGGACATCGAGGAAATGGTGGGGGGGGGGGGGGTTATGGAAGGTATTAAGTGCCTTAAGTAAACAAAAAGTAAATTCTATTGATAAAAAAAAAAAAGGACTAATATCTCATGGTTAAGTTTGCTGAGTAACCACCTGGTTTCTGATTCAATCCCACTTCTGGACAGTTTGGGCAAGTGTTTTCCTCCGCAGCTTTGGGTTGACCACAGCCAAGCAAATACAATATAGAAACTGCATCAAGTGGTGTCCTTTTACATCAAAGGGTAAGCCATTCAATAATCAGAGATCAATAAAATAAATTGATAGAGCTGAATAAAACTTTTAACCCTTTACTTGTCCAGAGTGCTTTTGTAAGTTTATTCTAAAGCATGCATGTTTGTTTTGAGGTTTTTAGTTAGCCGTTTGTTTCACACGTTGGGAGTAAGATAAAACTTTCTTTTGTATGTCCCAAGTTGGTCTGGTGGGTGGGGGGGAAACAAAATTGAGAATATATGTATCGTATGATGAACAGACACCGAATAAATGTGTCCTGTGTATTACATGTGATACGGGGTCAGGCAAACTGTTGAAGGAGTTGTAGCACAGTCGCAGACAAATGCCTGAATCAATATAAGAAAATGTTAGATTTTTTTGTCACAAGCATGGTAAGAAGCTTACTTCCAGACCACATGGTTCCAGGTTCAGTCCCACTGTGTGGCACCTTGGGCAAGAGTCTTCTACTATAATCTCAGGCCAATCGAAGCTTTGTGAGTGGATTTGGTAGATGAGAGATGGTAAACTGACAGAAGCTTGTCGTATATATGTGTTTGCCACCACTTGACAACTGAGGTTGGTATGTGTACATCTCCCATAACTTATTGGTTCAGCAAAGGACACCGATATAAGAAGTTCTGGGGCCTCATCAGATCATTTCTAAAATCCTGATGCCCCCTTGTGATATTTAATTCTTGTTATTCAGAATTTGGTTTACAATATTACCCAGAAACAAAAGAAAGGAAATAGTGCAATGGGTGTAAAAAAAATGTGTAGGAATCACAAACAATATGCATTTGTAATTAATTACCTACATACATTGTAAGCACTTAAAATTGTAATAGTTTTTTTGTTTTTTTTTTCTTTTATTCCTTTATTCTTTTACTTGTTTCAGTCCTTTGATTATGACCAAGCTGGAGCTCCGCCTCAAAAGGGCTTTGGTTGAACAATCAACCCCAGGACTAAATTTTTTAGTCTCTCAGTCTCTTTCACTAAACTGCTGAGTTGCAGGGGGACGTAAACACACTGGCATCGGTTGTCAAGCAGTGATGGGGCGATATTCAAAGACAAACACATACACACACACACACACATATATATATATTTATATATATATATATTCACTATATATATATTTATATATATATATATTCACATATATATATATTCATATATATATATATATATATATAAATATATATATATATATATATATATATATATATATATATATATATTCCAGGGTGAAAAACTAGAGGTAGTCAATAGCTTCCGCTATCTGGGCGACCAAGTTAGTAGTGGGGGTGGGTGTGCTGAAAGTGTAGCTGCTAGAATAAGAATAGCCTGGGCAAAGTTTAGAGAGCTCTTACCCCTGCTGGCGATAAAGGGACTCTCACTCAGAGTAAAAGGCAAACTGTATGACGCATGCATACGAACAGCCATGCTACATGGCAGTGAAACATGGGCTGTAACTGCTGAGGACATACATAAGCTCGCAAGGAATGAAGCCAGTATGCTCCGTTGGATGTGTAATGTCAATGTGAATACCCGTCAGAGTGTAAGTATCTTGAGAGAAAAGCTGAACATTAGAAGCATCAGTTGTGGTGTGCAAGAGAGACGATTGCGCTGGTATGGACATGTGGTGAGAATGGATGAGGATAGCTGCGTGAAAAAGTGCCACACCCTAACAGTTGAGGGAACCCGTGGAAGAGGTAGGCCCAGGAAGACCTGGGCTGAGGTGGTGAGGCAAGACCTTCGTACATTGGGCCTCACCGAGGCGATGACTACTGACCGAGACCTTTGGAAATGTGCTGTTCGTGAGAAGACCCGGCAAGCCAAGTAAGATCGTTGCCAGTGCCCCTGGACTGGCTCTTGTGCGGGTGGCACATGAGATGCACCATTTTGAGCGTGGCTGTTGCCAGTACCGCCTGACTGGCTCCCGTAGGATTTTCGAGTTAGATCATTGCCAGTGCCCCTGGACTGGCTTGTGCGGGTGGCACATAAAAGACACCATTTCGAGCGTGGCCGTTTTCGTGCGGGTGACACGTAAAAGCACCCACTACACTCTCTGAGTGGTTGGCGTTCGGAAGGGCATCCAGCTGTAGAAACTCTGCTAAATTAGATTGGAGCCTGGTGTTGCCATCCGGTTTCACCAGTCCTCAGTCAAATCGTCCAACCCATGCTAGCATGGAAAGCGGACGTTAAACGATGATGATATATATATATATAAATATGCAGACGGTACAAAAGTCTCGCAGAAAATACAGAACTCCAGTGATGTTGCACACCTGCAGCAGGAATTGGACTCATTTTACAGATGGGCTGAGGACAATAATATGCAGTTTAATGCTGAAAAATTTCAAGCCCTGCGCTACCAACGTCCAAAACAGAATATTAAACTTACAGAGTACACGGGTCCACAGGGAATTTCAATCCCAGAGCCTAAATCAGTGAAAGACCTGGGTATCGACATGAGTGATGATACCTCTTTGCAAGTGCACATTACCAGAATGGCAACAAAGTGCAGACGATTGGCTGGATGGATCCTGAGAACATTCAGAACCAGAGATAAGGAAACCATGATGATACTCTGGAGGACATTCGTCCTCAGCCGCCTGGATTACTGCTCACAGCTGTGGTCACCCACCAGTCTGAAATTAACAGCAGACCTTGAAGCAATCCAGAGGAGATTCACAAAGAAGATTGTCTCTTTGCAACTGCTCAGCTACTGGGAAAGGCTGAAACAGCTAAGACTCTACTCCCTGGAGAGAAGGCGGGAGAGGTATGCAGTAATATACATCTGGAAGATCCTGGAAGGAATTGTGCCAAATTTTGGCATTGAAAGCTACACCAATGCCAGAACGGGACGACACTGCATAGTGCGAAAGATCCCAGCAATGCCATCGCGCTTCAGGACCAGTTACTGCAACAGCTTGGGATTCAGGGGCCCACAGCTTCTTAATATTCTC
>NC_142951.1:5712297-5807297 GCF_046866305.1 Octopus bimaculoides
TCTTTCGTAAATACGTACGTACGTACATTCGTTGTCTCTTTCGTTCGTTCATTCGTATGTATGTTCGTTCCTTCGCTCGTTCGTACAAACGTATGTGCGTACGTTCGTTCGTTATTTCGATCGTAACAACGTACGTTCCTACTTTCGTGCTTGCGTTGATTCGTTCGATCGTACATACATATGTAAGTTCATTCTTTAGTTCGTTCATTTCGTTCCTTTGTTCGTTCGTTTTTACGTACGTACTATCGTTCGTTCGTACGTACGGACGTATGTAGAAGCTTTCGTTCCTCCGTACATACGTTCGTTCGTTCGATCTTTCGTACGTACGTACGTACGTACGTTCGTGTATAGGTACGTTCGTTTCCTCATTCGTTCTTTCTTTCATTCGTACCTACTTTCGTTCGTTCATTCTTTAGTTCGTTCGTTCGTTTGTTCATTCGTACGTACGTACTTAGATACGTATTTACGTTCGTACCTACGTACATTCGTTCGTTTGCTCGTTCGTTCATACGCACTTATCTACGTACGTACGTTCGTTCTATAGTTCATTCGTTCGTTCGTATGTACGTACGTACGTAAGATCGTTCGTTCGTTTCTTCGGTCGTTCGTTCGTATGTACGTACGTACGTAAGATCGTACATACGTTCGCTTGTTCGTTGTTTCGTTCGTTCGTTCGTATATTCGTACGTACTTCTGTTCGTTCATTCGTTCATTAGTACGTATGAACGAACGTACAAACCTACGTTCCTTTGTTCGTTCTTTCGTTCGTTCCTTCGCCCATTCTTACGTACTACGTGCGTTCGTTCGTTCGTTCGGTCGGTCGTTCATACATACGTATGTTCCTACGTACGTTCGTTCGTTCGTTCCTTCGTTAGTTTTTTCGTTCGTTCGTTTTTTCGTTATTTCGTTCGTTCGTTCATTCGTACGTACGTTTGTTCGTTCGATCATTCGTTCATGCGTGTGTACGTTCGTTCATTCCTTCGTCCGTTCGTACGTTCGCTCGTTCCTTCATTTTGTTCGTACGTACGTGCGTACGTTCTATCGTTCGTTCGTACATACGTACGTACGTTCATTCGCTCGTTCGTTCGTTCGTACCTACGGAGGTATGTAGATGCTTTCGTTCGTCTGTCCGTACGTTCTTTCGTTCGTACTTACGTACGTTCGTTCGTTCATTCGTTTGTTCGTTCTTTGGTTCCTTCCTTCGCCCATTCTTACGTACTACGTACGTTCGTTCGGGAGTTCGTACATACGTATGTTCCTACGTACGTACGTTCGTTCGTTCGTTAGTTTTTTCGTTCGTTCGTTATTTCGTTCGTTCGTTCATTCGTACGTACGTTTGTTCGTTCGTTCATTCGTACGTACGTTTGTTCGTTCGATCATTCGTTCATGCGTGTGTACGTTCGTTCATTCCTTCGTCCGTTCGTTCGTTCGTACGTTCGCTCGTTGCTTCATTTTGTTCGTTCGTTTGTTCGTACGTACGTTCGTCCGATCGTTAGTTCTTTCGCTAGTTCTTTCGTTGGTTCATTCTTTAGTTAGTTCGTTCATTCGTTGGTACGTACTTACTTTCGTTGTTTCGTTCGTTCGTTCGCGCGTTCGTACGTACCGACGTACGTTCATTCGTTTGCTCGGTCGTTCGTACGTACGTATATACGTTCGTTCGTTTGTACGTAGGTACGTTCGTTCGTTCGTACGTTCGTTTGTTCATAAGTACATACGTACGTACGTACGTTTGTTCTTTCGTTCGTTCGTTCATTTGTTCGTTCGTGGGTTCTTTCATTCGTACGTACGTTCGTTCGGTCGTTCGTACGTTCGTTCGTTATTTCGTTTGTACGAACGTACGTTCCTACGTTTGTTCTTGCGTTCGATCGTTCGTTCATTCGATCGTACATACGTAATAACGTAGGTACGATCTTTCGTTCAGTCGTATGTACGTAAGTTCATTCGTTAGTTCGTTCGTTCGTACTTTCGTAATTACGTACGTTCGCTCGTTCCTTCATTTCGTTCGTTTGTACGTACGTACCATCGTTCGTTCGTACATACGTACGTACGTTCATTCGCTCATTCGTTTGTTCGTTCGTTTGTACGTCCATACGTACGGACGTATGTAGATGCTTTCGTTCGTTTATTCGTTCGTCCGTACGTACGTACATATGTTCGTTTTTGCCATCATTCGTTCTTTCTTACATACGTTCGTTTCCTCGTTCGTTCGTTCTTTCGTTCGTTCCTTAGATCGTTTGGTCGTTCGTTCGTACGTTCGTTCATACGTACGTATATACGTTCGTTCGTACGTTCTTACGTACTTACGTTCGTTCATTCGTTCATTCATACGTATGAACGTTCGTGCAAACGGACATTCGTTTCTTCGTTGTTTCGTTCGTACGTACGCACGTACGTACTTACGAACATACGTCCGTACGTACGTTCGTTCGCTCATTCTTTCGTACCTACGTACGTTTGTTCGTTCGTTATTTCGTACGTTCGTTCGATCGTTCATACGTATTTACGTACGTAAGTTCCTTCGTTGTTCGTTCGTTTGTTTGTTCGTTCGTTTGTTTGTTCGTTCGTTCGTTTTTTTGGTACCTACGTACGTTCGTTCTTTCTTTCGTTCGATCTTTCATTCGTTCGTTCATTCGTACGTAAGTACGTACGCTCGTACGTTCATTTGTACGTACTTACGTTCGTTCGTTGGTTCGCTCGGTCGTTCGTACGTTCGTCCGTTAGTTCTTTCGTTGGTTCATTCTTTAGTTCGTACGTGTGTACGTTCGTGTGTTCATTCGTTCGTACGTACTTAGGTACGTATTTACATACGTAATAACGTAGGTACGATCTTTCGTTCGTTCGTACATACCTACGTAATTTCATGCGATAGTACGTTCGTTCGTTCGCTCGTTCCTTCATTTCGTTCCCTCGTTCGTACATACGTACGCTCGTTCGTTCGTTCTTTCGTACGAACGGACGTATGTAGATGCTTTCGTTCGTCCGTACGTACGTACGTACATATGTTCGTTCGTTCTTTCGTACGTACGTACGTACTAAGGTACGTTCGTTTCCTCGTTCGTTCTTTCGTTCGTTCGTTCTTTCATTCGTACATACTTACGTTCGTTCGTTCCTTCATTCGTTCTTTCTTTTGTTTGTTCGATCGTTCGTACGTACGTTCGTTAGTCGTTCGTTCATTCTTTCGTACGTACGTACGTTCGTATGTTATTTTGTACGTTCGTTCTTTAATTGGTTCATTCTTTGGTTAGTTCGTTTGTTCGTACGTATGTAAGTATGTACGTTCGTTTGTTCATTCGTGCGTACATTCGTTCGTTCGTACGTACGTGCGTACGTTCGTTCGTTCGTTCGCATGTACGTACGTACGATCATTCGTTCGTACGTACGTACTTACGTACTTTAGTTCTTTTGTTGGTTCCTTCAATCGTTCGTTCGTACATATGTACGTTCCTTTGTTCGTTTGATCGTACGTACTTACTTTCGTTCGTTCGTTCAATCGTTCATTCGTACGTATGAACGTACGTTCAATTTTCGTTGTTTCGTTCTTCGATCGTTCGTTCGCTCGTTCTTACGTACGCTCGTTCGTACGTACGTACGTACGTACGTTTGTCGTTCCTTCGTTAGTTTTTTCGTTCGTTCTCTCGTTCCTTCGGAGGTACGTACGTACTTTTGTTGGTTCATTCCTTCGTCCGTTCGTTCGTACGTACGTACGTTCTTTCGTAATACGTACGTACATACGTTCGTTCGTCCGTTCGTTTGTACGTAAGTACGTTTGTTCGTTCGTACGTACGTACGTTCGATCGATCGTTCGTTCGTACGTACTAACGTAATACGTACGTACGTTCGTTCGTTCGTACATATGTAAGTATGTACGTTCGTTCGTTCGTACATATGTAAGTATGTACGTACGTTCGTTCTTTCGTAAATACGTACGTACGTACATTCGTTGTCTCTTTCGTTCGTTCATTCGTACGTATGTTCGTTCCTTCGCTCGTTCGTACAAACGTATGTGCGTACGTTCGTTCGTTATTTCGATCGTAACAACGTACGTTCCTACGTTCGTGCTTGCGTTGATTCGTTCGATCGTACATACATATGTAAGTTCATTCTTTAGTTCGTTCATTTCGTTCCTTTGTTCGTTCGTTTTTACGTACGTACTATCGTTCGTTCGTACGTACGGACGTATGTAGAAGCTTTCGTTCCTCCGTACATACGTTCGTTCGTTCGATCTTTCGTACGTACGTACGTACGTGTATAGGTACGTTCGTTTCCTCATTCGTTCTTTCTTTCATTCGTACCTACGTTCGTTCGTTCATTCGTTCTTTCTTGTGTTACTTCGATCGTTCACTCATTTGTTCGTTCGTTCTTTCATACGTACGTACTTACGAACGTACATCCGTACGTACGTTTGTTCGCTCGTTCTTTCGTGCCTACGATCGTACGTTCGTTCGTTGTTTCGTTCATGAGTATATACGTACGTAATTCGTTCGTTTATTGTTACTTACGTACGTACGTTTGTTCGTTGGTTCGTACGTTCGTTCGTTCGTTCGTTGGTTCGATCATTCATGAGTATATACGTACGTAATTCGTTCGTTCGATCGTTTGTTCGTTCGTTCGTTTTATTTTTGTACGTACGTACGTACGTTCTTTCGTTCGTTCATTCTTTAGTTCGTTCGTTCGTTTGTTCATTCGTACGTACGTACTTAGATACGTATTTACGTTCGTACCTACGTACATTCGCTCGTTCGTTCATACGCACTTATCTACGTACGTACGTTCGTTCTATAGTTCATTCGTTCGTTCGTATGTAAGTACGTACGTAAGATCGTTCGTTCGTACGTACGTTCGTCCTTTCGTTCGTTTCTTCGGTCGTTCGTTCGTATGTACGTACGTACGTAAGATCGTACATACGTTCGCTTGTTCGTTGTTTCGTTCGTTCGTTCGTATATTCGTACGTACTTCTGTTCGTTCATTCGTTCATTAGTACGTATGAACGAACGTACAAACCTACGTTCCTTTGTTCGTTGGTTCGTTCTTTCGTTCGTTCCTTCGCCCATTCTTACGTACTACGTGCGTTCGTTCGTTCGTTCGGTCGGTCGTTCATACATACGTATGTTCCTACGTACGTTCGTTCGTTCGTTCCTTCGTTAGTTTTTTCGTTCGTTCGTTTTTTCGTTATTTCGTTCGTTCGTTCATTCGTACGTACGTTTGTTCGTTCGATCATTCGTTCATGCGTGTGTACGTTCGTTCATTCCTTCGTCCGTTCGTACGTTCGCTCGTTCCTTCATTTTGTTCGTACGTACGTGCGTACGTTCTATCGTTCGTTCGTACATACGTACGTACGTTCATTCGCTCGTTCGTTCGTTCGTACCTACGGAGGTATGTAGATGCTTTCGTTCGTCTGTCCGTACGTTCTTTCGTTCGTACTTACGTACGTTCGTTCGTTCATTCGTTTGTTCGTTCTTTGGTTCCTTCCTTCGCCCATTCTTACGTACTACGTACGTTCGTTCGGGAGTTCGTACATACGTATGTTCCTACGTACGTACGTTCGTTCGTTCGTTAGTTTTTTCGTTCGTTCGTTATTTCGTTCGTTCGTTCATTCGTACGTACGTTTGTTCGTTCGATCATTCGTTCATGCGTGTGTACGTTCGTTCATTCCTTCGTCCGTTCGTTCGTTCGTACGTTCGCTCGTTCCTTCATTTTGTTCGTTCGTTTGTTCGTACGTACGTTCTATCGTTCGTTCGTACATACGTACGTACGTTCATTCGCTCGTTCGTTCGTTCGTACCTACGGAGGTATGTAGATGCTTTCGTTCGTCCGTCCCTACGTACTTACGTACGTTCTTTCGTTCGTTCTTTCGTACTTACGTACGTTCGTTTCCTCGTTCGTTCGTTCGTACCTACGTACATACTTACCTTCGTTCGTTCCTTCATTCGTTCTTTCTTTTGTTTGTTCGATCGTTCGTTCATTGGTCCGTTCTTACGTACGTACGTTCGTTCGTTCTGTCGTACGAACGTACGTCCGTACATACGCTCATTCGCTCATTCTTCCGTACCTACGTTCTTACGTTTGTTCGTTATTTCGTACGTTCGTTTGTTCGTTCGATCGTTCATATGTATTTACGTACGTAAGTTCGTTCGTTCGTTTTTTTTCGTACCTACGTACGTTCGTTCTTTCGTTCGTTCGATCTTTAATTCGTTCATCACTTCGTTCGATCATTCGTACGTACGTTTGTTCGTTCATTTGTACGTACGTGCGTACGTTCTTTCGTTGGTTCGCTCGATCGTTAAAACATACGTACGTTCGTCCGATCGTTAGTTCTTTCGCTAGTTCTTTCGTTGGTTCATTCTTTAGTTAGTTCGGTCATTCGTTGGTACGTACTTACTTTCGTTCGTTTGTTCATTCGTACGTATAAACGTACGTTCGTTTGTTCGTTGTTTCGTTCGTTCGTTCGCGCGCTCGTACGTACCGACGTACGTTCATTCGTTTGCTCGGTCGTTCGTACGTACGTATATACGTTCGTTCGTTTGTACGTAGGTACGTTCGTTCGTTCGTACGTTCGTTTGTTCATAAGTACATACGTACGTACGTACGTACGTTTGTTCTTTCGTTCGTTCGTTCATTTGTTCGTTCGTGGGTTCTTTCATTCGTACGTACGTTCGTTCGGTCGTTCGTACGTTCGTTCGTTATTTCGTTTGTACGAACGTACGTTCCTACGTTTGTTCTTGCGTTCGATCGTTCGTTCATTCGATCGTACATACGTAATAACGTAGGTACGATCTTTCGTTCAGTCGTATGTACGTAAGTTCATTCGTTAGTTCGTTCGTTCGTACTTTCGTAATTACGTACGTTCGCTCGTTCCTTCATTTCGTTCGTTTGTACGTACGTACCATCGTTCGTTCGTACATACGTACGTACGTTCATTCGCTCATTCGTTTGTGCGTTCGTTTGTACGTCCATACGTACGGACGTATGTAGACGCTTTCGTTCGTTTATTCGTTCGTCCGTACGTACGTACATATGTTCGTTTTTTCCATCATTCGTTCTTTCTTACGTACGTTCGTTTCCTCGTTCGTTCGTTCATTCGTTCGTTCGTTCTTTCGTTCGTTCCTTAGATCGTTTGGTCGTTCGTTCGTACGTTCGTTCATACGTACGTATATACGTTCGTTCGTACGTACTTACGTTCGTTCATTCGTTCATTCATACGTATGAACGTTCGTGCAAACGGACATTCGTTTCTTCGTTGTTTCGTTCGTACGTACGCACGTACGTACTTACGAACATACGTCCGTACGTACGTTCGTTCGCTCATTCTTTCGTACCTACGTACGTTTGTTCGTTCGTTATTTCGTACGTTCGTTCGATCGTTCATACGTATTTACGTACGTAAGTTCCTTCGTTGTTCGTTCGTTTGTTTGTTCGTTCGTTCGTTTTTTTGGTACCTACGTACGTTCGTTCTTTCTTTCGTTCGATCTTTCATTCGTTCGTTCATTCGTACGTAAGTACGTACGCTCGTACGTTCATTTGTACGTACTTACGTTCGTTCGTTCGTTGGTTCGCTCGTACGTTCGTCCGTTAGTTCTTTCGTTGGTTCATTCTTTAGTTCGTACGTGTGTACGTTCGTGTGTTCATTCGTTCGTACGTACTTAGGTACGTATTTACATACGTAATAACGTAGGTACGATCTTTCGTTCGTTCGTACATACCTACGTAATTTCATGCGAAAGTTCGTTCGTACGTTCGTTCGTTCGCTCGTTCCTTCATTTCGTTCCCTCGTTCGTACATACGTACGCTCGTTCGTTCGTTCTTTCGTACGAACGGACGTATGTAGATGCTTTCGTTCGTCCGTACGTACGTACGTACATATGTTCGTTCGTTCTTTCGTACGTACGTACGTACGTACTAAGGTACGTTCGTTTCCTCGTTCGTTCTTTCGTTCGTTCGTTCTTTCATTCGTACATACTTACGTTCGTTCGTTCCTTCATTCGTTCTTTCTTTTGTTTGTTCGATCGTTCGTACGTACGTTCGTTAGTCGTTCGTTCGTTCTTTCGTACGTACGTACGTTCGTATGTTATTTTGTACGTTCGTTATTTTGTACGTTCGTTCTTTAATTGGTTCATTCTTTGGTTAGTTCGTTTGTTCGTACGTATGTAAGTATGTACGTTCGTTTGTTCATTCGTGCGTACATTCGTTCGTTCGTACGTACGTGCGTACATTCGTTCGTTCGTTCGCATGTACGTACGTACTTACGTACTTTAGTTCTTTTGTTGGTTCCTTCAATCGTTCGTTCGTACATATGTACGTTCCTTTGTTCGTTTGATCGTACGTACTTACTTTCGTTCGTTCGTTCAATCGTTCATTCGTACGTATGAACGTACGTTCAATTTTCGTTGTTTCGTTCTTCGATCGTTCGTTCGCTCGTTCGTACGTACGTTTGTCGTTCCTTCGTTAGTTTTTTCGTTCGTTCTCTCGTTCCTTCGGAGGTACGTACGTACTTTTGTTCGTTCATTCCTTCGTCCGTTCGTTCGTACGTACGTACGTTCTTTCGTAATACGTACGTACATACGTTCGTTCGTCCGTTCGTTTGTACGTAAGTACGTTTGTTCGTTCGTACGTACGTTCGATCGTTCGTTCGTACATACTAACGTAATACATACATTCGTTTGTACGTTTGTTCGTTCGTACGTACGTACGTTCGATCGTTCGTTCGTTCGTACGTACTAACGTAATACGTACGTACGTTCGTTCGTTCGTACATATGTAAGTATGTACGTTCGTTCGTTCGTACATATGTAAGTATGTACGTACGTTCGTTCTTTCGTAAATACGTACGTACGTACATTCGTTGTCTCTTTCGTTCGTTCATTCGTACGTATGTTCGTTCCTTCGCTCGTTCGTACAAACGTATGTGCGTACGTTCGTTCGTTATTTCGATCGTAACAACGTACGTTCCTACGTTCGTGCTTGCGTTGATTCGTTCGATCGTACATACATATGTAAGTTCATTCTTTAGTTCGTTCATTTCGTTCCTTTGTTCGTTCGTTTTTACGTACGTACTATCGTTCGTTCGTACGTACGGACGTATGTAGAAGCTTTCGTTCCTCCGTACATACGTTCGTTCGTTCGATCTTTCGTACGTACGTACGTACGTGTATAGGTACGTTCGTTTCCTCATTCGTTCTTTCTTTCATTCGTACCTACGTTCGTTCGTTCATTCGTTCTTTCTTGTGTTACTTCGATCGTTCACTCATTTGTTCGTTCGTTCTTTCATACGTACGTACTTACGAACGTACATCCGTACGTACGTTTGTTCGCTCGTTCTTTCGTGCCTACGATCGTACGTTCGTTCGTTGTTTCGTTCATGAGTATATACGTACGTAATTCGTTCGTTTATTGTTACTTACGTACGTACGTTTGTTCGTTGGTTCGTACGTTCGTTCGTTGGTTCGATCATTCATGAGTATATACGTACGTAATTCGTTCGTTCGATCGTTTGTTCGTTCGTTCGTTTTATTTTTGTACGTACGTACGTACGTTCTTTCGTTCGTTCATTCTTTAGTTCGTTCGTTCGTTTGTTCATTCGTACGTACGTACTTAGATACGTATTTACGTTCGTACCTACGTACATTCGTTCGTTTGCTCGTTCGTTCATACGCACTTATCTACGTACGTACGTTCGTTCTATAGTTCATTCGTTCGTTCGTATGTACGTACGTACGTAAGATCGTTCGTTCGTACGTACGTTCGTCCTTTCGTTCGTTTCTTCGGTCGTTCGTTCGTATGTACGTACGTACGTAAGATCGTACATACGTTCGCTTGTTCGTTGTTTCGTTCGTTCGTTCGTATATTCGTACGTACTTCTGTTCGTTCATTCGTTCATTAGTACGTATGAACGAACGTACAAACCTACGTTCCTTTGTTCGTTGGTTCGTTCTTTCGTTCGTTCCTTCGCCCATTCTTACGTACTACGTGCGTTCGTTCGTTCGTTCGGTCGGTCGTTCATACATACGTATGTTCCTACGTACGTTCGTTCGTTCGTTCCTTCGTTAGTTTTTTCGTTCGTTCGTTTTTTCGTTATTTCGTTCGTTCGTTCATTCGTACGTACATTTGTTCGTTCGATCATTCGTTCATGCGTGTGTACGTTCGTTCATTTCTTCGTCCGTTCGTATGTTCGCTCGTTCCTTCATTTTGTTCGTACGTACGTGCGTACGTTCTATCGTTCGTTCGTACATACGTACGTACGTTCATTCGCTCGTTCGTTCGTTCGTACCTACGGAGGTATGTAGATGCTTTCGTTCGTCTGTCCGTACGTTCTTTCGTTCGTACTTACGTACGTTCGTTCGTTCATTCGTTTGTTCGTTCTTTGGTTCCTTCCTTCGCCCATTCTTACGTACTACGTACGTTCGTTCGGGAGTTCGTACATACGTATGTTCCTACGTACGTACGTTCGTTCGTTCGTTATTTCGTTCGTTCGTTCATTCGTACGTACGTTTGTTCGTTCGATCATTCGTTCATGCGTGCGTACGTTCGTTCATTCCTTCGTCCGTTCGTTCGTTCGTACGTTCGCTCGTTCCTTCATTTTGTTCGTTCGTTTGTTCGTACGTACGTTCTATCGTTCGTTCGTACATACGTACGTACGTTCATTCGCTCGTTCGTTCGTTCGTACCTACGGAGGTATGTAGATGCTTTCGTTCGTCCGTCCCTACGTACTTACGTACGTTCTTTCGTTCGTTCTTTCGTACTTACGTACGTTCGTTTCCTCGTTCGTTCGTTCGTACCTACGTACATACTTACCTTCGTTCGTTCCTTCATTCGTTCTTTCTTTTGTTTGTTCGATCGTTCGTTCATTGGTCCGTTCTTACGTACGTACGTTCGTTCGTTCTGTCGTACGAACGTACGTCCGTACATACGCTCATTCGCTCATTCTTCCGTACCTACGTTCTTACGTTTGTTCGTTATTTCGTACGTTCGTTTGTTCGTTCGATCGTTCATATGTATTTACGTACGTAAGTTCGTTCGTTCGTTTTTTTTCGTACCTACGTACGTTCGTTCTTTCGTTCGTTCGATCTTTAATTCGTTCATCACTTCGTTCGATCATTCGTACGTACGTTCGTTCGTTCATTTGTACGTACGTGCGTACGTTCTTTCGTTGGTTCGCTCGATCGTTAAAACATACGTACGTTCGTCCGATCGTTAGTTCTTTCGCTAGTTCTTTCGTTGGTTCATTCTTTAGTTAGTTCGTTCATTCGTTGGTACGTACTTACTTTCGTTCGTTTGTTCATTCGTACGTATAAACGTACGTTCGTTTGTTCGTTGTTTCGTTCGTTCGTTCGCGCGTTCGTACGTACCGACGTACGTTCATTCGTTTGCTCGGTCGTTCGTACGTACGTATATACGTTCGTTCGTTTGTACGTAGGTACGTTCGTTCGTTCGTACGTTCGTTTGTTCATAAGTACATACGTACGTACGTACGTTTGTTCTTTCGTTCGTTCGTTCATTTGTTCGTTCGTGGGTTCTTTCATTCGTACGTACGTTCGTTCGGTCGTTCGTACGTTCGTTCGTTATTTCGTTTGTACGAACGTACGTTCCTACGTTTGTTCTTGCGTTCGATCGTTCGTTCATTCGATCGTACATACGTAATAACGTAGGTACGATCTTTCGTTCAGTCGTATGTACGTAAGTTCATTCGTTAGTTCGTTCGTTCGTACGTCCATACGTACGGACGTATGTAGATGCTTTCGTTCGTTTATTCGTTCGTCCGTACGTACGTACATATGTTCGTTTTTTCCATCATTCGTTCTTTCTTACGTACGTTCGTTTCCTCGTTCGTTCGTTCGTTCGTTCTT
Source organism: Octopus bimaculoides (assembly GCF_046866305.1). NCBI lineage: Eukaryota > Metazoa > Mollusca > Cephalopoda > Octopoda > Octopodidae > Octopus > Octopus bimaculoides. Next base: position 5,724,138 of record NC_142951.1, read on the forward strand.
TCGTTCGTTCCTTAGATCGTTTGGTCGTTCGTTCGTACGTTCGTTCATACGTACGTATATACGTTCGTTCGTACGTTCTTACGTACTTACGTTCGTTCATTCGTTCATTCATACGTATGAACGTTCGTGCAAACGGACATTCGTTTCTTCGTTGTTTCGTTCGTACGTACGCACGTACGTACTTACGAACATACGTCCGTACGTACGTTCGTTCGCTCATTCTTTCGTACCTACGTACGTTTGTTCGTTCGTTATTTCGTACGTTCGTTCGATCGTTCATACGTATTTACGTACGTAAGTTCCTTCGTTGTTCGTTCGTTTGTTTGTTCGTTCGTTCGTTTTTTTGGTACCTACGTACGTTCGTTCTTTCTTTCGTTCGATCTTTCATTCGTACGTAAGTACGTACGCTCGTACGTTCATTTGTACGTACTTACGTTCGTTCGTTCGTTGGTTCGCTCGGTCGTTCGTACGTTCGTCCGTTAGTTCTTTCGTTGGTTCATTCTTTAGTTCGTACGTGTGTACGTTCGTGTGTTCATTCGTTCGTACGTACTTAGGTACGTATTTACATACGTAATAACGTAGGTACGATCTTTCGTTCGTTCGTACATACCTACGTAATTTCATGCGATAGTTCGTTCGTACGTTCGTTCGTTCGCTCGTTCCTTCATTTCGTTCCCTCGTTCGTACATACGTACGCTCGTTCGTTCGTTCTTTCGTACGAACGGACGTATGTAGATGCTTTCGTTCGTCCGTACGTACGTACGTACATATGTTCGTTCGTTCTTTCGTACGTACGTACGTACGTACTAAGGTACGTTCGTTTCCTCGTTCGTTCTTTCGTTCGTTCGTTCTTTCATTCGTACATACTTACGTTCGTTCGTTCCTTCATTCGTTCTTTCTTTTGTTTGTTCGATCGTTCGTACGTACGTTCGTTAGTCGTTCGTTCGTTCTTTCGTACGTACGTACGTTCGTATGTTATTTTGTACGTTCGTTATTTTGTACGTTCGTTCTTTAATTGGTTCATTCTTTGGTTAGTTCGTTTGTTCGTACGTATGTATGTACGTTCGTTTGTTCATTCGTGCGTACATTCGTTCGTTCGTACGTACGTGCGTACATTCGTTCGTTCGTTCGCATGTACGTACGTACTTACGTACTTTAGTTCTTTTGTTGGTTCCTTCAATCGTTCGTTCGTACATATGTACGTTCCTTTGTTCGTTTGATCGTACGTACTTACTTTCGTTCGTTCGTTCAATCGTTCATTCGTACGTATGAACGTACGTTCAATTTTCGTTGTTTCGTTCTTCGATCGTTCGTTCGCTCGTTCGTACGTACGTTTGTCGTTCCTTCGTTAGTTTTTTCGTTCGTTCTCTCGTTCCTTCGGAGGTACGTACGTACTTTTGTTCGTTCATTCCTTCGTCCGTTCGTTCGTACGTACGTACGTTCTTTCGTAATACGTACGTACATACGTTCGTTCGTCCGTTCGTTTGTACGTAAGTACGTTTGTTCGTTCGTACGTACGTTCGATCGTTCGTTCGTACATACTAACGTAATACATACATTCGTTTGTACGTTTGTTCGTTCGTACGTACGTACGTTCGATCGTTCGTTCGTTCGTACGTACTAACGTAATACGTACGTACGTTCGTTCGTTCGTACATATGTAAGTATGTACGTTCGTTCGTTCGTACATATGTAAGTATGTACGTACGTTCGTTCTTTCGTAAATACGTACGTACGTACATTCGTTGTCTCTTTCGTTCGTTCATTCGTACGTATGTTCGTTCCTTCGCTCGTTCGTACAAACGTATGTGCGTACGTTCGTTCGTTATTTCGATCGTAACAACGTACGTTCCTACGTTCGTGCTTGCGTTGATTCGTTCGATCGTACATACATATGTAAGTTCATTCTTTAGTTCGTTCATTTCGTTCCTTTGTTCGTTCGTTTTTACGTACGTACTATCGTTCGTTCGTACGTACGGACGTATGTAGAAGCTTTCGTTCCTCCGTACATACGTTCGTTCGTTCGATCTTTCGTACGTACGTACGTACGTGTATAGGTACGTTCGTTTCCTCATTCGTTCTTTCTTTCATTCGTACCTACGTTCGTTCGTTCATTCGTTCTTTCTTGTGTTACTTCGATCGTTCACTCATTTGTTCGTTCGTTCTTTCATACGTACGTACTTACGAACGTACATCCGTACGTACGTTTGTTCGCTCGTTCTTTCGTGCCTACGATCGTACGTTCGTTCGTTGTTTCGTTCATGAGTATATACGTACGTAATTCGTTCGTTTATTGTTACTTACGTACGTACGTTTGTTCGTTGGTTCGTACGTTCGTTCGTTCGTTCGTTGGTTCGATCATTCATGAGTATATACGTACGTAATTCGTTCGTTCGTTTTATTTTTGTACGTACGTACGTACGTTCTTTCGTTCGTTCATTCTTTAGTTCGTTCGTTCGTTTGTTCATTCGTACGTACGTACTTAGATACGTATTTACGTTCGTACCTACGTACATTCGTTCGTTTGCTCGTTCGTTCATACGCACTTATCTACGTACGTACGTTCGTTCTATAGTTCATTCGTTCGTTCGTATGTACGTACGTACGTAAGATCGTTCGTTCGTACGTACGTTCGTCCTTTCGTTCGTTTCTTCGGTCGTTCGTTCGTATGTACGTACGTACGTAAGATCGTACATACGTTCGCTTGTTCGTTGTTTCGTTCGTTCGTTCGTATATTCGTACGTACTTCTGTTCGTTCATTCGTTCATTAGTACGTATGAACGAACGTACAAACCTACGTTCCTTTGTTCGTTGGTTCGTTCTTTCGTTCGTTCCTTCGCCCATTCTTACGTACTACGTGCGTTCGTTCGTTCGTTCGTTCGGTCGGTCGTTCATACATACGTATGTTCCTACGTACGTTCGTTCGTTCGTTCCTTCGTTAGTTTTTTCGTTCGTTCGTTTTTTCGTTATTTCGTTCGTTCGTTCATTCGTACGTACGTTTGTTCGTTCGATCATTCGTTCATGCGTGTGTACGTTCGTTCATTTCTTCGTCCGTTCGTATGTTCGCTCGTTCCTTCATTTTGTTCGTACGTACGTGCGTACGTTCTATCGTTCGTTCGTACATACGTACGTACGTTCATTCGCTCGTTCGTTCGTTCGTACCTACGGAGGTATGTAGATGCTTTCGTTCGTCTGTCCGTACGTTCTTTCGTTCGTACTTACGTACGTTCGTTCGTTCATTCGTTTGTTCGTTCTTTGGTTCCTTCCTTCGCCCATTCTTACGTACTACGTACGTTCGTTCGGGAGTTCGTACATACGTATGTTCCTACGTACGTACGTTCGTTCGTTCGTTAGTTTTTTCGTTCGTTCGTTATTTCGTTCGTTCGTTCATTCGTACGTACGTTTGTTCGTTCGATCATTCGTTCATGCGTGTGTACGTTCGTTCATTCCTTCGTCCGTTCGTTCGTTCGTACGTTCGCTCGTTCCTTCATTTTGTTCGTTCGTTTGTTCGTACGTACGTTCTATCGTTCGTTCGTACATACGTACGTACGTTCATTCGCTCGTTCGTTCGTTCGTACCTACGGAGGTATGTAGATGCTTTCGTTCGTCCGTCCCTACGTACTTACGTACGTTCTTTCGTTCGTTCTTTCGTACTTACGTACGTTCGTTTCCTCGTTCGTTCGTTCGTACCTACGTACATACTTACCTTCGTTCGTTCCTTCATTCGTTCTTTCTTTTGTTTGTTCGATCGTTCGTTCATTGGTCCGTTCTTACGTACGTACGTTCGTTCGTTCTGTCGTACGAACGTACGTCCGTACATACGCTCATTCGCTCATTCTTCCGTACCTACGTTCTTACGTTTGTTCGTTATTTCGTACGTTCGTTTGTTCGTTCGATCGTTCATATGTATTTACGTACGTAAGTTCGTTCGTTCGTTTTTTTTCGTACCTACGTACGTTCGTTCTTTCGTTCGTTCGATCTTTAATTCGTTCATCACTTCGTTCGATCATTCGTACGTACGTTCGTTCGTTCATTTGTACGTACGTGCGTACGTTCTTTCGTTGGTTCGCTCGATCGTTAAAACATACGTACGTTCGTCCGATCGTTAGTTCTTTCGCTAGTTCTTTCGTTGGTTCATTCTTTAGTTAGTTCGTTCATTCGTTGGTACGTACTTACTTTCGTTCGTTTGTTCATTCGTACGTATAAACGTACGTTCGTTTGTTCGTTGTTTCGTTCGTTCGTTCGCGCGTTCGTACGTACCGACGTACGTTCATTCGTTTGCTCGGTCGTTCGTACGTACGTATATACGTTCGTTCGTTTGTACGTAGGTACGTTCGTTCGTTCGTACGTTCGTTTGTTCATAAGTACATACGTACGTACGTACGTTTGTTCTTTCGTTCGTTCGTTCATTTGTTCGTTCGTGGGTTCTTTCATTCGTACGTACGTTCGTTCGGTCGTTCGTACGTTCGTTCGTTATTTCGTTTGTACGAACGTACGTTCCTACGTTTGTTCTTGCGTTCGATCGTACATACGTAATAACGTAGGTACGATCTTTCGTTCAGTCGTATGTACGTAAGTTCATTCGTTAGTTCGTTCGTTCGTACTTTCTTTTGTTTGTTCGATCGTTCGTACGTACGTTCGTTAGTCGTTCGTTCGTTCTTTCGTACGTACGTACGTTCGTATGTTATTTTGTACGTTCGTTATTTTGTACGTTCGTTCTTTAATTGGTTCATTCTTTGGTTAGTTCGTTTGTTCGTACGTATGTAAGTATGTACGTTCGTTTGTTCATTCGTGCGTACATTCGTTCGTTCGTACGTACGTGCGTACATTCGTTCGTTCGTTCGCATGTACGTACGTACTTACGTACTTTAGTTCTTTTGTTGGTTCCTTCAATCGTTCGTTCGTACATATGTACGTTCCTTTGTTCGTTTGATCGTACGTACTTACTTTCGTTCGTTCGTTCAATCGTTCATTCGTACGTATGAACGTACGTTCAATTTTCGTTGTTTCGTTCTTCGATCGTTCGTTCGCTCGTTCGTACGTACGTTTGTCGTTCCTTCGTTAGTTTTTTCGTTCGTTCTCTCGTTCCTTCGGAGGTACGTACGTACTTTTGTTCGTTCATTCCTTCGTCCGTTCGTTCGTACGTACGTACGTTCTTTCGTAATACGTACGTACATACGTTCGTTCGTCCGTTCGTTTGTACGTAAGTACGTTTGTTCGTTCGTACGTACGTTCGATCGTTCGTTCGTACATACTAACGTAATACATACATTCGTTTGTACGTTTGTTCGTTCGTACGTACGTACGTTCGATCGTTCGTTCGTTCGTACGTACTAACGTAATACGTACGTACGTTCGTTCGTTCGTACATATGTAAGTATGTACGTTCGTTCGTTCGTACATATGTAAGTATGTACGTACGTTCGTTCTTTCGTAAATACGTACGTACGTACATTCGTTGTCTCTTTCGTTCGTTCATTCGTACGTATGTTCGTTCCTTCGCTCGTTCGTACAAACGTATGTGCGTACGTTCGTTCGTTATTTCGATCGTAACAACGTACGTTCCTACGTTCGTGCTTGCGTTGATTCGTTCGATCGTACATACATATGTAAGTTCATTCTTTAGTTCGTTCATTTCGTTCCTTTGTTCGTTCGTTTTTACGTACGTACTATCGTTCGTTCGTACGCACGGACGTATGTAGAAGCTTTCGTTCCTCCGTACATACGTTCGTTCGTTCGATCTTTCGTACGTACGTACGTACGTGTATAGGTACGTTCGTTTCCTCATTCGTTCTTTCTTTCATTCGTACCTACGTTCGTTCGTTCATTCGTTCTTTCTTGTGTTACTTCGATCGTTCACTCATTTGTTCGTTCGTTCTTTCATACGTACGTACTTACGAACGTACATCCGTACGTACGTTTGTTCGCTCGTTCTTTCGTGCCTACGATCGTACGTTCGTTCGTTGTTTCGTTCATGAGTATATACGTACGTAATTCGTTCGTTTATTGTTACTTACGTACGTACGTTTGTTCGTTGGTTCGTACGTTCGTTCGTTCGTTCGTTGGTTCGATCATTCATGAGTATATACGTACGTAATTCGTTCGTTCGATCGTTTGTTCGTTCGTTCGTTTTATTTTTGTACGTACGTACGTACGTTCTTTCGTTCGTTCATTCTTTAGTTCGTTCGTTCGTTTGTTCATTCGTACGTACGTACTTAGATACGTATTTACGTTCGTACCTACGTACATTCGTTCATTTGCTCGTTTGTTCATACGCACTTATCTACGTACGTACGTTCGTTCTATAGTTCATTCGTTCGTTCGTATGTACGTACGTACGTAAGATCGTTCGTTCGTACGTACGTTCGTCCTTTCGTTCGTTTCTTCGGTCGTTCGTTCGTATGTACGTACGTACGTAAGATCGTACATACGTTCGCTTGTTCGTTGTTTCGTTCGTTCGTTCGTATATTCGTACGTACTTCTGTTCGTTCATTCGTTCATTAGTACGTATGAACGAACGTACAAACCTACGTTCCTTTGTTCGTTGGTTCGTTCTTTCGTTCGTTCCTTCGCCCATTCTTACGTACTACGTGCGTTCGTTCGTTCGTTCGTTCGGTCGGTCGTTCATACATACGTATGTTCCTACGTACGTTCGTTCGTTCGTTCCTTCGTTAGTTTTTTCGTTCGTTCGTTTTTTCGTTATTTCGTTCGTTCGTTCATTCGTACGTACGTTTGTTCGTTCGATCATTCGTTCATGCGTGTGTACGTTCGTTCATTTCTTCGTCCGTTCGTATGTTCGCTCGTTCCTTCATTTTGTTCGTACGTACGTGCGTACGTTCTATCGTTCGTTCGTACATACGTACGTACGTTCATTCGCTCGTTCGTTCGTTCGTACCTACGGAGGTATGTAGATGCTTTCGTTCGTCTGTCCGTACGTTCTTTCGTTCGTACTTACGTACGTTCGTTCGTTCATTCGTTTGTTCGTTCTTTGGTTCCTTCCTTCGCCCATTCTTACGTACTACGTACGTTCGTTCGGGAGTTCGTACATACGTATGTTCCTACGTACGTACGTTCGTTCGTTCGTTAGTTTTTTCGTTATTTCGTTCGTTCGTTCATTCGTACGTACGTTTGTTCGTTCGATCATTCGTTCATGCGTGTGTACGTTCGTTCATTCCTTCGTCCGTTCGTTCGTTCGTACGTTCGCTCGTTCCTTCATTTTGTTCGTTCGTTTGTTCGTACGTACGTTCTATCGTTCGTTCGTACATACGTACGTACGTTCATTCGCTCGTTCGTTCGTTTGTACCTACGGAGGTATGTAGATGCTTTCGTTCGTTCATTGGTCCGTTCTTACGTACGTTCGTTCGTTCTGTCGTACGAACGTACGTCCGTACATACGCTCATTCGCTCATTCTTCCGTACCTACGTTCTTACGTTTGTTCGTTATTTCGTACGTTCGTTTGTTCGTTCGATCGTTCATATGTATTTACGTACGTAAGTTCGTTCGTTCGTTTTTTTTCGTACCTACGTACGTTCGTTCTTTCGTTCGTTCGATCTTTAATTCGTTCATCACTTCGTTCGATCATTCGTACGTACGTTCGTTCGTTCATTTGTACGTACGTGCGTACGTTCTTTCGTTGGTTCGCTCGATCGTTAAAACATACGTACGTTCGTCCGATCGTTAGTTCTTTCGCTAGTTCTTTCGTTGGTTCATTCTTTAGTTAGTTCGTTCATTCGTTGGTACGTACTTACTTTCGTTCGTTTGTTCATTCGTACGTATAAACGTACGTTCGTTTGTTCGTTGTTTCGTTCGTTCGTTCGCGCGTTCGTACGTACCGACGTACGTTCATTCGTTTGCTCGGTCGTTCGTACGTACGTATATACGTTCGTTCGTTTGTACGTAGGTACGTTCGTTCGTTCGTACGTTCGTTTGTTCATAAGTACATACGTACGTACGTACGTTTGTTCTTTCGTTCGTTCGTTCATTTGTTCGTTCGTGGGTTCTTTCATTCGTACGTACGTTCGTTCGGTCGTTCGTACGTTCGTTCGTTATTTCGTTTGTACGAACGTACGTTCCTACGTTTGTTCTTGCGTTCGATCGTACATACGTAATAACGTAGGTACGATCTTTCGTTCAGTCGTATGTACGTAAGTTCATTCGTTAGTTCGTTCGTTCGTACTTTCTTTTGTTTGTTCGATCGTTCGTACGTACGTTCGTTAGTCGTTCGTTCGTTCTTTCGTACGTACGTACGTTCGTATGTTATTTTGTACGTTCGGTATTTTGTACGTTCGTTCTTTAATTGGTTCATTCTTTGGTTAGTTCGTTTGTTCGTACGTATGTAAGTATGTACGTTCGTTTGTTCATTCGTGCGTACATTCGTTCGTTCGTACGTACGTGCGTACATTCGTTCGTTCGTTCGCATGTACGTACGTACTTACGTACTTTAGTTCTTTTGTTGGTTCCTTCAATCGTTCGTTCGTACATATGTACGTTCCTTTGTTCGTTTGATCGTACGTACTTACTTTCGTTCGTTCGTTCAATCGTTCATTCGTACGTATGAACGTACGTTCAATTTTCGTTGTTTCGTTCTTCGATCGTTCGTTCGCTCGTTCGTACGTACGTTTGTCGTTCCTTCGTTAGTTTTTTCGTTCGTTCTCTCGTTCCTTCGGAGGTACGTACGTACTTTTGTTCGTTCATTCCTTCGTCCGTTCGTTCGTACGTACGTACGTTCTTTCGTAATACGTACGTACATACGTTCGTTCGTCCGTTCGTTTGTACGTAAGTACGTTTGTTCGTTCGTACGTACGTTCGATCGTTCGTTCGTACATACTAACGTAATACATACATTCGTTTGTACGTTTGTTCGTTCGTACGTACGTACGTTCGATCGTTCGTTCGTTCGTACGTACTAACGTAATACGTACGTACGTTCGTTCGTTCGTACATATGTAAGTATGTACGTTCGTTCGTTCGTACATATGTAAGTATGTACGTACGTTCGTTCTTTCGTAAATACGTACGTACGTACATTCGTTGTCTCTTTCGTTCGTTCATTCGTACGTATGTTCGTTCCTTCGCTCGTTCGTACAAACGTATGTGCGTACGTTCGTTCGTTATTTCGATCGTAACAACGTACGTTCCTACGTTCGTGCTTGCGTTGATTCGTTCGATCGTACATACATATGTAAGTTCATTCTTTAGTTCGTTCATTTCGTTCCTTTGTTCGTTCGTTTTTACGTACGTACTATCGTTCGTTCGTACGTACGGACGTATGTAGAAGCTTTCGTTCCTCCGTACATACGTTCGTTCGTTCGATCTTTCGTACGTACGTACGTACGTGTATAGGTACGTTCGTTTCCTCATTCGTTCTTTCTTTCATTCGTACCTACGTTCGTTCGTTCATTCGTTCTTTCTTGTGTTACTTCGATCGTTCACTCATTTGTTCGTTCGTTCTTTCATACGTACGTACTTACGAACGTACATCCGTACGTACGTTTGTTCGCTCGTTCTTTCGTGCCTACGATCGTACGTTCGTTCGTTGTTTCGTTCATGAGTATATACGTACGTAATTCGTTCGTTTATTGTTACTTACGTACGTACGTTTGTTCGTTGGTTCGTACGTTCGTTCGTTCGTTCGTTGGTTCGATCATTCATGAGTATATACGTACGTAATTCGTTCGTTCGATCGTTTGTTCGTTCGTTCGTTTTATTTTTGTACGTACGTACGTACGTTCTTTCGTTCGTTCATTCTTTAGTTCGTTCGTTCGTTTGTTCATTCGTACGTACGTACTTAGATACGTATTTACGTTCGTACCTACGTACATTCGTTCATTTGCTCGTTCGTTCATACGCACTTATCTACGTACGTACGTTCGTTCTATAGTTCATTCGTTCGTTCGTATGTACGTACGTACGTAAGATCGTTCGTTCGTACGTACGTTCGTCCTTTCGTTCGTTTCTTCGGTCGTTCGTTCGTATGTACGTACGTACGTAAGATCGTACATACGTTCGCTTGTTCGTTGTTTCGTTCGTTCGTTCGTATATTCGTACGTACTTCTGTTCGTTCATTCGTTCATTAGTACGTATGAACGAACGTACAAACCTACGTTCCTTTGTTCGTTGGTTCGTTCTTTCGTTCGTTCCTTCGCCCATTCTTACGTACTACGTGCGTTCGTTCGTTCGTTCGTTCGGTCGGTCGTTCATACATACGTATGTTCCTACGTACGTTCGTTCGTTCGTTCCTTCGTTAGTTTTTTCGTTCGTTCGTTTTTTCGTTATTTCGTTCGTTCGTTCATTCGTACGTACGTTTGTTCGTTCGATCATTCGTTCATGCGTGTGTACGTTCGTTCATTTCTTCGTCCGTTCGTATGTTCGCTCGTTCCTTCATTTTGTTCGTACGTACGTGCGTACGTTCTATCGTTCGTTCGTACATACGTACGTACGTTCATTCGCTCGTTCGTTCGTTCGTACCTACGGAGGTATGTAGATGCTTTCGTTCGTCTGTCCGTACGTTCTTTCGTTCGTACTTACGTACGTTCGTTCGTTCATTCGTTTGTTCGTTCTTTGGTTCCTTCCTTCGCCCATTCTTACGTACTACGTACGTTCGTTCGGGAGTTCGTACATACGTATGTTCCTACGTACGTACGTTCGTTCGTTCGTTAGTTTTTTCGTTATTTCGTTCGTTCGTTCATTCGTACGTACGTTTGTTCGTTCGATCATTCGTTCATGCGTGTGTACGTTCGTTCATTCCTTCGTCCGTTCGTTCGTTCGTACGTTCGCTCGTTCCTTCATTTTGTTCGTTCGTTTGTTCGTACGTACGTTCTATCGTTCGTTCGTACATACGTACGTACGTTCATTCGCTCGTTCGTTCGTTCGTACCTACGGAGGTATGTAGATGCTTTCGTTCGTTCATTGGTCCGTTCTTACGTACGTTCGTTCGTTCTGTCGTACGAACGTACGTCCGTACATACGCTCATTCGCTCATTCTTCCGTACCTACGTTCTTACGTTTGTTCGTTATTTCGTACGTTCGTTTGTTCGTTCGATCGTTCATATGTATTTACGTACGTAAGTTCGTTCGTTCGTTTTTTTTCGTACCTACGTACGTTCGTTCTTTCGTTCGTTCGATCTTTAATTCGTTCATCACTTCGTTCGATCATTCGTACGTACGTTCGTTCGTTCATTTGTACGTACGTGCGTACGTTCTTTCGTTGGTTCGCTCGATCGTTAAAACATACGTACGTTCGTCCGATCGTTAGTTCTTTCGCTAGTTCTTTCGTTGGTTCATTCTTTAGTTAGTTCGTTCATTCGTTGGTACGTACTTACTTTCGTTCGTTTGTTCATTCGTACGTATAAACGTACGTTCGTTTGTTCGTTGTTTCGTTCGTTCGTTCGCGCGTTCGTACGTACCGACGTACGTTCATTCGTTTGCTCGGTCGTTCGTACGTACGTATATACGTTCGTTCGTTTGTACGTAGGTACGTTCGTTCGTTCGTACGTTCGTTTGTTCATAAGTACATACGTACGTACGTACGTTTGTTCTTTCGTTCGTTCGTTCATTTGTTCGTTCGTGGGTTCTTTCATTCGTACGTACGTTCGTTCGGTCGTTCGTACGTTCGTTCGTTATTTCGTTTGTACGAACGTACGTTCCTACGTTTGTTCTTGCGTTCGATCGTTCGTTCATTCGATCGTACATACGTAATAACGTAGGTACGATCTTTCGTTCAGTCGTATGTACGTAAGTTCATTCGTTAGTTCGTTCGTTCGTACTTTCGTAATTACGTACGTTCGCTCGTTCCTTCATTTCGTTCGTTTGTACGTACGTACCATCGTTCGTTCGTACATACGTACGGACGTTCATTCGCTCATTCGTTTGTTCGTTCGTTTGTACGTCCATACGTACGGACGTATGTAGATGCTTTCGTTCGTTTATTCGTTCGACCGTACGTACGTACATATGTTCGTTTTTTCCATCATTCGTTCTTTCTTACGTACGTTCGTTTCCTCGTTCGTTCGTTCGTTCGTTCTTTCGTTCGTTCCTTAGATCGTTTGGTCGTTCGTTCGTACGTTCGTTCATACGTACGTATATACGTTCGTTCGTACGTTCTTACGTACTTACGTTCGTTCATTCGTTCATTCATACGTATGAACGTTCGTGCAAACGGACATTCGTTTCTTCGTTGTTTCGTTCGTACGTACGCACGTACGTACTTACGAACATACGTCCGTACGTACGTTCGTTCGCTCATTCTTTCGTACCTACGTACGTTTGTTCGTTCGTTATTTCGTACGTTCGTTCGATCGTTCATACGTATTTACGTACGTAAGTTCCTTCGTTGTTCGTTCGTTTGTTTGTTCGTTCGTTCGTTTTTTTGGTACCTACGTACGTTCGTTCTTTCTTTCGTTCGATCTTTCATTCGTACGTAAGTACGTACGCTCGTACGTTCATTTGTACGTACTTACGTTCGTTCGTTCGTTGGTTCGCTCGGTCGTTCGTACGTTCGTCCGTTAGTTCTTTCGTTGGTTCATTCTTTAGTTCGTACGTGTGTACGTTCGTGTGTTCATTCGTTCGTACGTACTTAGGTACGTATTTACATACGTAATAACGTAGGTACGATCTTTCGTTCGTTCGTACATACCTACGTAATTTCATGCGATAGTTCGTTCGTACGTTCGTTCGTTCGCTCGTTCCTTCATTTCGTTCCCTCGTTCGTACATACGTACGCTCGTTCGTTCGTTCTTTCGTACGAACGGACGTATGTAGATGCTTTCGTTCGTCCGTACGTACGTACGTACATATGTTCGTTCGTTCTTTCGTACGTACGTACGTACGTACTAAGATACGTTCGTTTCCTCGTTCGTTCTTTCGTTCGTTCGTTCTTTCATTCGTACATACTTACGTTCGTTCGTTCCTTCATTCGTTCTTTCTTTTGTTTGTTCGATCGTTCGTACGTACGTTCGTTAGTCGTTCGTTCGTTCTTTCGTACGTACGTACGTTCGTATGTTATTTTGTACGTTCGGTATTTTGTACGTTCGTTCTTTAATTGGTTCATTCTTTGGTTAGTTCGTTTGTTCGTACGTATGTAAGTATGTACGTTCGTTTGTTCATTCGTGCGTACATTCGTTCGTTCGTACGTACGTGCGTACATTCGTTCGTTCGTTCGCATGTACGTACGTACGATCATTCGTTCATACGTACGTACTTACGTGCTTTAGTTCTTTTGTTGGTTCCTTCAATCGTTCGTTCGTACATATGTACGTTCCTTCGTTCGTTTGATCGTACGTACTTACTTTCGTTCGTTCGTTCAATCGTTCATTCGTACGTATGAACGTACGTTCAATTTTCGTTGTTTCGTTCTTCGATCGTTCGTTCGCTCGTTCTTACGTACGCTCGTTCGTACGTACGTTTGTCGTTCCTTCGTTAGTTTTTTCGTTCGTTCTCTCGTTCCTTCGGAGGTACGTACGTACTTTTGTTCGTTCATTCCTTCGTCCGTTCGTTCGTACGTACGTACGTTCTTTCGTAATACGTACGTACATACGTTCGTTCGTCCGTTCGTTTGTACGTAAGTACGTTTGTTCGTTCGTACGTACGTTCGATCGTTCGTTCGTACATACTAACGTAATACATACATTCGTTTGTACGTTTGTTCGTTCGTACGTACGTACGTTCGATCGATCGTTCGTTCGTACGTACTAACGTAATACGTACGTACGTTCGTTCGTTCGTACATATGTAAGTATGTACGTTCGTTCGTTCGTACATATGTAAGTATGTACGTACGTTCGTTCTTTCGTAAATACGTACGTACGTACATTCGTTGTCTCTTTCGTTCGTTCATTCGTACGTATGTTCGTTCCTTCGCTCGTTCGTACAAACGTATGTGCGTACGTTCGTTCGTTATTTCGATCGTAACAACGTACGTTCCTACGTTCGTGCTTGCGTTGATTCGTTCGATCGTACATATTTATGTAAGTTCATTCTTTAGTTCGTTCATTTCGTTCCTTTGTTCGTTCGTTTTTACGTACGTACGTAAGATCGTACATACGTTCGCTTGTTCGTTGTTTCGTTCGTTCGTATATTCGTACGTACTTCTGTTCGTTCATTCGTTCATTAGTACGTATGAACGAACGTACAAACCTACGTTCCTTTGTTCGTTGGTTCGTTCTTTCGTTCGTTCCTTCGCCCATTCTTACGTACTACGTGCGTTCGTTCGTTCGTTCGTTCGGTCGGTCGTTCATACATACGTATGTTCCTACGTACGTTCGTTCGTTCGTTCCTTCGTTAGTTTTTTCGTTCGTTCGTTTTTTCGTTATTTCGTTCGTTCGTTCATTCGTACGTACGTTTGTTCGTTCGATCATTCGTTCATGCGTGTGTACGTTCGTTCATTCCTTCGTCCGTTCGTACGTTCGCTCGTTCCCTCATTTTGTTCGTACGTACGTGCGTACGTTCTATCGTTCGTTCGTACATACGTACGTACGTTCATTCGCTCGTTCGTTCGTTCGTACCTACGGAGGTATGTAGATGCTTTCGTTCGTCTGTCCGTACGTTCTTTCGTTCGTACTTACGTACGTTCGTTCGTTCATTCGTTTGTTCGTTCTTTGGTTCCTTCCTTCGCCCATTCTTATGTACTACGTACGTTCGTTCGGGAGTTCGTACATACGTATGTTCCTACGTACGTACGTTCGTTCATTCGTTAGTTTTATCGTTCGTTCGTTATTTCGTTCGTTCGTTCATTCGTACGTACGTTTGTTCGTTCGATCATTCGTTCATGCGTGTGTACGTTCGTTCATTCCTTCGTCCGTTCGTTCGTTCGTACGTTCGCTCGTTCCTTCATTTTGTTCGTTCGTTTGTTCGTACGTACGTTCTATCGTTCGTTCGTACATACGTACGTACGTTCATTCGCTCGTTCGTTCGTTCGTACCTACGGAGGTATGTAGATGCTTTCGTTCGTCCGTCCCTACGTACTTACGTACGTTCTTTCGTTCGTTCTTTCGTACTTACGTACATTTCGTTTCCTCGTTCGTTCGTTCGTACCTACGTACATACTTACCTTCGTTCGTTCCTTCATTCGTTCTTTCTTTTGTTTGTTCGATCGTTCGTTTATTGGTCCGTTCTTACGTACGTACGTTCGTTCGTTCTGTCGTACGAACGTACGTCCGTACATACGCTCATTCGCTCATTCTTCCGTACCTACGTTCTTACGTTTGTTCGTTATTTCGTACGTTCGTTTGTTCGTTCGATCGTTCATATGTATTTACGTACGTAAGTTCGTTCGTTCGTTTTTTTTCGTACCTACGTACGTTCGTTCTTTCGTTCGTTCGATCTTTAATTCGTTCATCACTTCGTTCGATCATTCGTACGTACGTTCGTTCGTTCATTTGTACGTACGTGCGTACGTTCTTTCGTTGGTTCGCTCGATCGTTAAAACATACGTACGTTCGTCCGATCGTTAGTTCTTTCGCTAGTTCTTTCGTTGGTTCATTCTTTAGTTAGTTCGTTCATTCGTTGGTACGTACTTACTTTCGTTCGTTTGTTCATTCGTACGTATAAACGTACGTTCCTTTGTTCGTTGTTTCGTTCGTTCGTTCGCGCGTTCGTACGTACCGACGTACGTTCATTCGTTTGCTCGGTCGTTCGTACGTACGTATATACGTTCGTTCGTTTGTACGTAGGTACGTTCGTTCGTTCGTACGTTCGTTTGTTCATAAGTACATACGTACGTACGTACGTTTGTTCTTTCGTTCGTTCGTTCATTTGTTCGTTCGTGGGTTCTTTCATTCGTACGTACGTTCGTTCGGTCGTTCGTACGTTCGTTCGTTATTTCGTTTGTACGAACGTACGTTCCTACGTTTGTTCTTGCGTTCGATCGTTCGTTCATTCGATCGTACATACGTAATAACGTAGGTATGATCTTTCGTTCAGTCGTATGTACGTAAGTTCATTCGTTAGTTCGTTCCTTCGTACTTTCGTAATTACGTACGTTCGCTCGTTCCTTCATTTCGTTCGTTTGTACGTACGTACCATCGTTCGTTCGTACATACGTACGTACGTTCATTCGCTCATTCGTTTGTTCGTTCGATTGTACGTCCATACGTACGGACGTATGGAGATGCTTTCGTTCGTTTATTCGTTCGTCCGTACGTACGTACATATGTTCGTTTTTTCCATCATTCGTTCTTTCTTACGTACGTTCGTTTCCTCGTTCGTTCGTTCATTCGTTCGTTCGTTCTTTCGTTCGTTCCTTAGATCGTTTGGTCGTTCGTTCATACGTACGTATATACGTTCGTTCGTACGTTCTTACG
This sequence comes from Octopus bimaculoides, assembly GCF_046866305.1. Lineage (NCBI taxonomy): Eukaryota > Metazoa > Mollusca > Cephalopoda > Octopoda > Octopodidae > Octopus > Octopus bimaculoides. The sequence continues at coordinate 5,740,437 of NC_142951.1, forward strand.
TACTTACGTTCGTTCATTCGTTCATTCATACGTATGAACGTTCGTGCAAACGGACATTCGTTTCTTCGTTGTTTCGTTCGTACGTACGCACGTACGTACTTACGAACATACGTCCGTACGTACGTTCGTTCGCTCATTCTTTCGTACCTACGTACGTTTGTTCGTTCGTTATTTCGTACGTTCGTTCGATCGTTCATACGTATTTACGTACGTAAGTTCCTTCGTTGTTCGTTCGTTTGTTTGTTCGTTCGTTCGTTTTTTTGGTACCTACGTACGTTCGTTCTTTCTTTCGTTCGATCTTCCATTCGTTCGTTCATTCGTACGTAAGTACGTACGCTCGTACGTTCATTTGTACGTACTTACGTTCGTTCGTTCGTTGGTTCGCTCGGTCGTTCGTACGTTCGTCCGTTAGTTCTTTCGTTGGTTCATTCTTTAGTTCGTACGTGTGTACGTTCGTGTGTTCATTCGTTCGTACGTACTTAGGTACGTATTTACATACGTAATAACGTAGGTACGATCTTTCGTTCGTTCGTACATACCGACGTAATTTCATGCGATAGTTCGTTCGTACGTTCGTTCGTTCGCTCGTTCCTTCATTTCGTTCCCTCGTTCGTACATACGTACGCTCGTTCGTTCGTTCTTTCGTACGAACGGACGTATGTAGATGCTTTCGTTCGTCCGTACGTACGTACGTACATATGTTCGTTCGTTCTTTCGTACGTACGTACGTACGTACGTACTAAGGTACGTTCGTTTCCTCGTTCGTTCTTTCGTTCGTTCGTTCTTTCATTCGTACATACTTACGTTCGTTCGTTCCTTCATTCGTTCTTTCTTTTGTTTGTTCGATCGTTCGTACGTACGTTCGTTAGTCGTTCGTTCGTTCTTTCGTACGTACGTACGTTCGTATGTTATTTTGTACGTTCGTTATTTTGTACGTTCGTTCTTTAATTGGTTCATTCTTTGGTTAGTTCGTTTGTTCGTACGTATGTAAGTATGTACGTTCGTTTGTTCATTCGTGCGTACATTCGTTCGTTCGTACGTACGTGCGTACATTCGTTCGTTCGTTCGCATGTACGTACGTACGATCATTCGTTCGTACGTACGTACTTTAGTTCTTTTGTTGGTTCCTTCAATCGTTCGTTCGTACATATGTACGTTCCTTTGTTCGTTTGATCGTACGTACTTACTTTCGTTCGTTCGTTCAATCGTTCATTCGTACGTATGAACGTACGTTCAATTTTCGTTGTTTCGTTCTTCGATCGTTCGTTCGCTCGTTCGTACGTACGTTTGTCGTTCCTTCGTTAGTTTTTTCGTTCGTTCTCTCGTTCCTTCGGAGGTACGTACGTACTTTTGTTCGTTCATTCCTTCGTCCGTTCGTTCGTACGTACGTACGTTCTTTCGTAATACGTACGTACATACGTTCGTTCGTCCGTTCGTTTGTACGTAAGTACGTTTGTTCGTTCGTACGTACGTTCGATCGTTCGTTCGTACATACTAACGTAATACATACATTCGTTTGTACGTTTGTTCGTTCGTACGTACGTACGTTCGATCGTTCGTTCGTTCGTACGTACTAACGTAATACGTACGTACGTTCGTTCGTTCGTACATATGTAAGTATGTACGTTCGTTCGTTCGTACATATGTAAGTATGTACGTACGTTCGTTCTTTCGTAAATACGTACGTACGTACTTTCGTTGTCTCTTTCGTTCGTTCATTCGTACGTATGTTCGTTCCTTCGCTCGTTCGTACAAACGTATGTGCGTACGTTCGTTCGTTATTTCGATCGTAACAACGTACGTTCCTACGTTCGTGCTTGCGTTGATTCGTTCGATCGTACATACATATGTAAGTTCATTCTTTAGTTCGTTCATTTCGTTCCTTTGTTCGTTCGTTTTTACGTACGTACTATCGTTCGTTCGTACGTACGGACGTATGTAGAAGCTTTCGTTCCTCCGTACATAGGTTCGTTCGTTCGATCTTTCGTACGTACGTACGTACGTACGTACGTACGTGTATAGGTACGTTCGTTTCCTCATTCGTTCTTTCTTTCATTCGTACCTACGTTCGTTCGTTCATTCGTTCTTTCTTGTGTTACTTCGATCGTTCACTCATTTGTTCGTTCGTTCTTTCATACGTACGTACTTACGAACGTACATCCGTACGTACGTTTGTTCGCTCGTTCTTTCGTGCCTACGATCGTACGTTCGTTCGTTGTTTCGTTCATGAGTATATACGTACGTAATTCGTTCGTTTATTGTTACTTACGTACGTACGTTTGTTCGTTGGTTCGTACGTTCGTTCGTTCGTTCGTTCGTTGGTTCGATCATTCATGAGTATATACGTACGTAATTCGTTCGTTCGATCGTTTGTTCGTTCGTTCGTTTTATTTTTGTACGTACGTACGTACGTTCTTTCGTTCGTTCATTCTTTAGTTCGTTCGTTCGTTTGTTCATTCGTACGTACGTACTTAGATACGTATTTACGTTCGTACCTACGTACATTCGTTCGTTTGCTCGTTCGTTCATACGCACTTATCTACGTACGTACGTTCGTTCTATAGTTCATTCGTTCGTTCGTATGTACGTACGTACGTAAGATCGTTCGTTCGTACGTACGTTCGTCCTTTCGTTCGTTTCTTCGGTCGTTCGTTCGTATGTACGTACGTACGTAAGATCGTACATACGTTCGCTTGTTCGTTGTTTCGTTCGTTCGTTCGTATATTCGTACGTACTTCTGTTCGTTCATTCGTTCATTAGTACGTATGAACGAACGTACAAACCTACGTTCCTTTGTTCGTTGGTTCGTTCTTTCGTTCGTTCCTTCGCCCATTCTTACGTACTACGTGCGTTCGTTCGTTCGTTCGGTCGGTCGTTCATACATACGTATGTTCCTACGTACGTTCGTTCGTTCGTTCCTTCGTTAGTTTTTTCGTTCGTTCGTTTTTTCGTTATTTCGTTCGTTCGTTCATTCGTACGTACGTTTGTTCGTTCGATCATTCGTTCATGCGTGTGTACGTTCGTTCATTTCTTCGTCCGTTCGTATGTTCGCTCGTTCCTTCATTTTGTTCGTACGTACGTGCGTACGTTCTATCGTTCGTTCGTACGTACGTTCGTCCTTTCGTTCGTTTCTTCGGTCGTTCGTTCGTATGTAAGTACGTACGTAAGATCGTACATACGTTCGCTTGTTCGTTGTTTCGTTCGTTCGTTCGTATATTCGTACGTACTTCTGTTCGTTCATTCGTTCATTAGTACGTATGAACGAACGTACAAACCTACGTTCCTTTGTTCGTTGGTTCGTTCTTTCGTTCGTTCCTTCGCCCATTCTTACGTACTACGTGCGTTCGTTCGTTCGTTCGGTCGGTCGTTCATACATACGTATGTTCCTACGTACGTTCGTTCGTTCGTTCCTTCGTTAGTTTTTTCGTTCGTTCCTTCATTCGTTCTTTCTTTTGTTTGTTCGATCGTTCGTTCATTGGTCCGTTCTTACGTACGTACGTTCGTTCGTTCTGTCGTCCGAACGTACGTCCGTACATACGCTCATTCGCTCATTCTTCCGTACCTACGTTCTTACGTTTGTTCGTTATTTCGTACGTTCGTTTGTTCGTTCGATCGTTCATATGTATTTACGTACGTAAGTTCGTTCGTTCGTTTTTTTTCGTACCTACGTACGTTCGTTCTTTCGTTCGTTCGATCTTTAATTCGTTCATCACTTCGTTCGATCATTCGTACGTACGTTCGTTCGTTCATTTGTACGTACGTGCGTACGTTCTTTCGTTGGTTCGCTCGATCGTTAAAACATACGTACGTTCGTCCGATCGTTAGTTCTTTCGCTAGTTCTTTCGTTGGTTCATTCTTTAGTTAGTTCGTTCATTCGTTGGTACGTACTTACTTTCGTTCGTTTGTTCATTCGTTCATTCGTACGTATAAACGTACGTTCGTTTGTTCGTTGTTTCGTTCGTTCGTTCGAGCGTTCGTACGTACCGACGTACGTTCATTCGTTTGCTCGGTCGTTCGTACGTACGTATATACTTTCGTTCGTTTGTACGTAGGTACGTTCGTTCGTTCGTACGTTCGTTTGTTCATAAGTACATACGTACGTACGTACGTTTGTTCTTTCGTTCGTTCGTTCATTTGTTCGTTCGTGGGTTCTTTCATTCGTACGTACGTTCGTTCGGTCGTTCGTACGTTCGTTCGTTATTTCGTTTGTACGAACGTACGTTCCTACGTTTGTTCTTGCGTTCGATCGTTCGTTCATTCGATCGTACATACGTAATAACGTAGGTACGATCTTTCGTTCAGTCGTATGTACGTAAGTTCATTCGTTAGTTCGTTCGTTCGTACTTTCGTAATTACGTACGTTCGCTCGTTCCTTCATTTCGTTCGTTTGTACGTACGTACCATCGTTCGTTCGTACATACGTACGGACGTTCATTCGCTCATTCGTTTGTTCGTTCGTTTGTACGTCCATACGTACGGACGTATGTAGACGCTTTCGTTCGTTTATTCGTTCGTCCGTACGTACGTACATATGTTCGTTTTTTCCATCATTCGTTCTTTCTTACGTACGTTCGTTTCCTCGTTCGTTCGTTCATTCGTTCGTTCGTTCTTTCGTTCGTTCCTTAGATCGTTTGGTCGTTCGTTCGTACGTTCGTTCATACGTACGTATATACGTTCGTTCGTACGTTCTTACGTACTTACGTTCGTTCATTCGTTCATTCATACGTATGAACATTCGTGCAAACGGACATTCGTTTCTTCGTTGTTTCGTTCGTACGTACGCACGTACGTACTTACGAACATACGTCCGTACGTACGTTCGTTCGCTCATTCTTTCGTACCTACGTACGTTTGTTTGTTCGTTATTTCGTACGTTCGTTCGATCGTTGATACGTATTTACGTACGTAAGTTCCTTCGTTGTTCGTTCGTTTGTTTGTTCGTTCGTTCGTTTTTTTGGTACCTACGTACGTTCGTTCTTTCTTTCGTTCGATCTTTCATTCGTACGTAAGTACGTACGCTCGTACGTTCATTTGTACGTACTTACGTTCGTTCGTTCGTTGGTTCGCTCGGTCGTTCGTACGTTCGTCCGTTAGTTCTTTCGTTGGTTCATTCTTTAGTTCGTATGTGTGTACGTTCGTGTGTTCATTCGTTCGTACGTACTTAGGTACGTATTTACATACGTAATAACGTAGGTACGATCTTTCGTTCGTTCGTACATACCTACGTAATTTCATGCGATAGTTCGTTCGTACGTTCGTTCGTTCGCTCGTTCCTTCATTTCGTTCCCTCGTTCGTACATACGTACGCTCGTTCGTTCGTTCTTTCGTACGAACGGACGTATGTAGATGCTTTCGTTCGTCCGTACGTACGTACGTACATATGTTCGTTCGTTCTTTCGTACGTACGTACGTACGTACTAAGGTACGTTCGTTTCCTCGTTCGTTCTTTCGTTCGTTCGTTCTTTCATTCGTACATACTTACGTTCGTTCGTTCCTTCATTCGTTCTTTCTTTTGTTTGTTCGATCGTTCGTACGTACGTTCGTTAGTCGTTCGTTCGTTCTTTCGTACGTACGTACGTTCGTATGTTATTTTGTACGTTCGTTATTTTGTACGTTCGTTCTTTAATTGGTTCATTCTTTGGTTAGTTCGTTTGTTCGTACGTATGTAAGTATGTACGTTCGTTTGTTCATTCGTGCGTACATTCGTTCGTTCGTACGTACGTGCGTACATTCGTTCGTTCGTTCGCATGTACGTCGTACGATCATTCGTTCGTACGTACGTACTTACGTACTTTAGTTCTTTTGTTGGTTCCTTCAATCGTTCGTTCGTACATATGTACGTTCCTTCGTTCGTTTGATCGTACGTACTTACTTTTGTTCGTTCGTTCAATCGTTCATTCGTACGTATGAACGTACGTTCAATTTTCGTTGTTTCGTTCTTCGATCGTTCGTTCGCTCGTTCTTACGTACGCTCGTTCGTACGTACGTTTGTCGTTCCTTCGTTAGTTTTTTCGTTCGTTCTCTCGTTCCTTCGGAGATACGTACGTACTTTTGTTCGTTCATTCCTTCGTCCGTTCGTTCGTACGTACGTACGTTCTTTCGTAATACGTACGTACATACGTTCGTTCGTCCGTTCGTTTGTACGTAAGTACGTTTGTTCGTTCGTACGTACGTTCGATCGTTCGTTCGTACATACTAACGTAATACATACATTCGTTTGTACGTTTGTTCGTTCGTACGTACGTACGTTCGATCGATCGTTCGTTCGTACGTACTAACGTAATACGTACGTACGTTCGTTCGTTCGTACATATGTAAGTATGTACGTTCGTTCGTTCGTACATATGTAAGTATGTACGTACGTTCGTTCTTTCGTAAATACGTACGTACGTACATTCTTTGTCTCTTTCGTTCGTTCATTCGTACGTATGTTCGTTCCTTCGCTCGTTCGTACAAACGTATGTGCGTACGTTCGTTCGTTATTTCGATCGTAACAACGTACGTTCCTACGTTCGTGCTTGCGTTGATTCGTTCGATCGTACATACATATGTAAGTTCATTCTTTAGTTCGTTCATTTCGTTCCTTTGTTCGTTCGTTTTTACGTACGTACGGACGTATGTAGAAGCTTTCGTTCCTCCGTACATACGTTCGTTCGTTCGATCTTTCGTACGTACGTACGTACGTGTATAGGTACGTTCGTTTCCTCATTCGTTCTTTCTTTCATTCGTACCTACGTTCGTTCGTTCATTCGTTCTTTCTTGTGTTACTTCGATCGTTCACTCATTTGTTCGTTCGTTCTTTCATACGTACGTACTTACGAACGTACATCCGTACGTACGTTTGTTCGCTCGTTCTTTCGTGCCTACGATCGTACGTTCGTTCGTTGTTTCGTTCATGAGTATATACGTACGTAATTCGTTCGTTTATTGTTACTTACGTACGTACGTTTGTTCGTTGGTTCGTACGTTCGTTCGTTCGTTCGTTGGTTCGATCATTCATGAGTATATACGTACGTAATTCGTTCGTTCGATCGTTTGTTCGTTCGTTCGTTTTATTTTTGTACGTACGTACGTACGTTCTTTCGTTCGTTCATTCTTTAGTTCGTTCGTTCGTTTGTTCATTCGTACGTACGTACTTAGATACGTATTTACGTTCGTACCTACGTACATTCGTTCGTTCGCTCGTTCGTTCATACGCACTTATCTACGTACGTACGTTCGTTCTATAGTTCATTTGTTCGTTCGTATGTACGTACGTACGTAAGATCGTTCGTTCGTACGTACGTTCGGCCTTTCGTTCGTTTCTTCGGTCGTTCGTTCGTATGTACGTACGTACGTAAGATCGTACATACGTTCGCTTGTTCGTTGTTTCGTTCGTTCGTTCGTATATTCGTACGTACTTCTGTTCGTTCATTCGTTCATTAGTACGTATGAACGAACGTACAAACCTACGTTCCTTTGTTCGTTGGTTCGTTCTTTCGTTCGTTCCTTCGCCCATTCTTACGTACTACGTGCGTTCGTTCGTTCGTTCGTTCGGTCGGTCGTTCATACATACGTATGTTCCTACGTACGTTCGTTCGTTCGTTCCTTCGTTAGTTTTTTCGTTCGTTCGTTTTTTCGTTATTTCGTTCGTTCGTTCATTCGTACGTACGTTTGTTCGTTCGATCATTCGTTCATGCGTGTGTACGTTCGTTCATTCCTTCGTCCGTTCGTCCGTTCGCTCGTTCCTTCATTTTGTTCGTACGTACGTGCGTACGTTCTATCGTTCGTTCGTACATACGTACGTACGTTCATTCGCTCGTTCGTTCATTGGTCCGTTCTTACGTACGTACGTTCGTTCGTTCTGTCGTACGAACGTACGTCCGTACATACGCTCATTCGCTCATTCTTCCGTACCTACGTTCTTACGTTTGTTCGTTATTTCGTACGTTCGTTTGTTCGTTCGATCGTTCATATGTATTTACGTACGTAAGTTCGTTCGTTCGTTTTTTTTCGTACCTACGTACGTTCGTTCTTTCGTTCGTTCGATCTTTAATTCGTTCATCACTTCGTTCGATCATTCGTACGTACGTTCGTTCGTTCATTTGTACGTACGTGCGTACGTTCTTTCGTTGGTTCGCTCGATCGTTAAAACATACGTACGTTCGTCCGATCGTTAGTTCTTTCACTAGTTCTTTCGTTGGTTCATTCTTTAGTTAGTTCGTTCATTCGTTGGTACGTACTTACTTTCGTTCGTTTGTTCATTCGTTCATTCGTACGTATAAACGTACGTTCGTTTGTTCGTTGTTTCGTTCGTTCGTTCGCGCGTTCGTACGTACCGACGTACGTTCATTCGTTTGCTCGGTCGTTCGTACGTACGTATATACGTTCGTTCGTTTGTACGTAGGTACATTCGTTCGTTCGTACGTTCGTTTGTTCATAAGTACATACGTACGTACGTACGTTTGTTCTTTCGTTCGTTCGTTCATTTGTTCGTTCGTGGGTTCTTTCATTCGTACGTACGTTCGTTCGGTTGTTCGTACGTTCGTTCGTTATTTCGTTTGTACGAACGTACGTTCCTACGTTTGTTCTTGCGTTCGATCGTTCGTTCATTCGATCGTACATACGTAATAACGTAGGTACGATCTTTCGTTCAGTCGTATGTACGTAAGTTCATTCGTTAGTTCGTTCGTTCGTACTTTCGTAATTACGTACGTTCGCTCGTTCCTTCATTTCGTTCGTTTGTACGTACGTACCATCGTTCGTTCGTACATACGTACGTACGTTCATTCGCTCATTCGTTTGTTCGTTCGATTGTACGTCCATACGTACGGACGTATGGAGATGCTTTCGTTCGTTTATTCGTTCGTCCGTACGTACGTACATATGTTCGTTTTTTCCATCATTCGTTCTTTCTTACGTACGTTCGTTTCCTCGTTCGTTCGTTCATTCGTTCGTTCGTTCTTTCGTTCGTTCCTTAGATCGTTTGGTCGTTCGTTCGTACGTTCGTTCATACGTACGTATATACGTTCGTTCGTACGTTCTTACGTACTTACGTTCGTTCATTCGTTCATTCATACGTATGAACGTTCGTGCAAACGGACATTCGTTTCTTCGTTGTTTCGTTCGTACGTACGCACGTACGTACTTACGAACATACGTCCGTACGTACGTTCGTTCGCTCATTCTTTCGTACCTACGTACGTTTGTTCGTTCGTTATTTCGTACGTTCGTTCGATCGTTCATACGTATTTACGTACGTAAGTTCCTTCGTTGTTCGTTCGTTTGTTTGTTCGTTCGTTCGTTTTTTTGGTACCTACGTACGTTCGTTCTTTCTTTCGTTCGATCTTTCATTCGTTCGTTCATTCGTACGTAAGTACGTACGCTCGTACGTTCATTTGTACGTACTTACGTTCGTTCGTTCGTTGGTTCGCTCGGTCGTTCGTACGTTCGTCCGTTAGTTCTTTCGTTGGTTCATTCTTTAGTTCGTACGTGTGTACGTTCGTGTGTTCATTCGTTCGTACGTACTTAGGTACGTATTTACATACGTAATAACGTAGGTACGATCTTTCGTTCGTTCGTACATACCGACGTAATTTCATGCGATAGTTCGTTCGTACGTTCGTTCGTTCGCTCGTTCCTTCATTTCGTTCCCTCGTTCGTACATACGTACGCTCGTTCGTTCGTTCTTTCGTACGAACGGACGTATGTAGATGCTTTCGTTCGTCCGTACGTACGTACGTACATATGTTCGTTCGTTCTTTCGTACGTACGTACGTACGTACTAAGGTACGTTCGTTTCCTCGTTCGTTCTTTCGTTCGTTCGTTCGTTCTTTCATTCGTACATACTTACGTTCGTTCGTTCCTTCATTCATTCTTTCTTTTGTTTGTTCGATCGTTCGTACGTACGTTCGTTAGTCGTTCGTTCGTTCTTTCGTACGTACGTACGTTCGTATGTTATTTTGTACGTTCGGTATTTTGTACGTTCGATCTTTAATTGGTTCATTCTTTGGTTAGTTCGTTTGTTCGTACGTATGTAAGTATGTACGTTCGTTTGTTCATTCGTGCGTACATTCGTTCGTTCGTACGTACGTGCGTACATTCGTTCGTTCGTTCGCATGTACGTACGTACGATCATTCGTTCGTACGTACGTACTTACGTACTTTAGTTCTTTTGTTGGTTCCTTCAATCGTTCGTTCGTACATATGTACGTTCCTTTGTTCGTTTGATCGTACGTACTTACTTTCGTTCGTTCGTTCAATCGTTCATTCGTACGTATGAACGTACGTTCAATTTTCGTTGTTTCGTTCTTCGATCGTTCGTTCGCTCGTTCTTACGTACGCTCGTTCGTACGTACGTACGTACGTTTGTCGTTCCTTCGTTAGTTTTTTTCGTTCGTTCTCTCGTTCCTTCGGAGGTACGTACGTACTTTTGTTCGTTCATTCCTTCGTCCGTTCGTTCGTACGTACGTACGTTCTTTCGTAATACGTACGTACATACGTTCGTTCGTCCGTTCGTTTGTACGTAAGTACGTTTGTACGTAAGTACGTTTGTTCGTTCGTACGTACGTTCGATCGTTCGTTCGTACATACTAACGTAATACATACATTCGTTTGTACGTTTGTTCGTTCGTACGTACGTACGTTCGATCGTTCGTTCGTTCGTACGTGCTAACGTAATACGTACGTACGTTCGTTCGTTCGTACATATGTAAGTATGTACGTTCGTTCGTTCGTACATATGTAAGTATGTACGTACGTTCGTTCTTTCGTAAATACGTACGTACGTACATTCGTTGTCTCTTTCGTTCGTTCATTCGTATGTATGTTCGTTCCTTCGCTCGTTCGTACAAACGTATGTGCGTACGTTCGTTCGTTATTTCGATCGTAACAACGTACGTTCCTACTTTCGTGCTTGCGTTGATTCGTTCGATCGTACATACATATGTAAGTTCATTCTTTAGTTCGTTCATTTCGTTCGTTCGTTTTTACGTACGTACTATCGTTCGTTCGTACGTACGGACGTATGTAGAAGCTTTCGTTCCTCCGTACATACGTTCGTTCGTTCGATCTTTCGTACGTACGTACGTGTATAGGTACGTTCGTTTCCTCATTCGTTCTTTCTTTCATTCGTACCTACGTTCATTCGTTCATTCGTTCTTTCTTGTGTTACTTCGATCGTTCACTCATTTGTTCGTTCGTTCTTTCATACGTACGTACTTACGAACGTACATCCGTACGTACGTTTGTTCGCTCGTTCTTTCGTGCCTACGATCGTACGTTCGTTCGTTGTTTCGTTCATGAGTATATACGTACGTAATTCGTTCGTTCGATCGTTTGTTCGTTCGTTCGTTTTATTTTTGTACGTACGTACGTACGTTCTTTCGTTCGTTCATTCTTTAGTTCGTTCGTTCGTTTGTTCATTCGTACGTACGTACTTAGATACGTATTTACGTTCGTACCTACGTACATTCGTTCGTTTGCTCGTTCGTTCATACGCACTTATCTACGTACGTACGTTCGTTCTATAGTTCATTCGTTCGTTCGTATGTACGTACGTACGTAAGATCGTTCGTTCGTACGTACGTTCGTCCTTTCGTTCGTTTCTTCGGTCGTTCGTTCGTATGTACGTACGTACGTAAGATCGTACATACGTTCGCTTGTTCGTTGTTTCGTTCGTTCGTTCGTATATTCGTACGTACTTCTGTTCGTTCATTCGTTCATTAGTACGTATGAACGAACGTACAAACCTACGTTCCTTTGTTCGTTCTTTCGTTCGTTCCTTCGCCCATTCTTACGTACTACGTGCGTTCGTTCGTTCGTTCGGTCGGTCGTTCATACATACGTATGTTCCTATGTACGTTCGTTCGTTCGTTCCTTCTTTAGTTTTTTCGTTCGTTCGTTTTTTCGTTATTTCGTTCGTTCGTTCATTCGTACGTACGTTTGTTCGTTCGATCATTCGTTCATGCGTGTGTACGTTCGTTCATTCCTTCGTCCGTTCGTACGTTCGCTCGTTCTGTCGTACGAACGTACGTCCGTACATACGCTCATTCGCTCATTCTTCCGTACCTACGTTCTTACGTTTGTTCGTTATTTCGTACGTTCGTTTGTTCGTTCGATCTTTCATATGTATTTACGTACGTAAGTTCGTTCGTTCGTTTTTTTTCGTACCTACGTACGTTCGTTCTTTCGTTCGTTCGATCTTTAATTCGTTCATCACTTCGTTCGATCATTCGTACGTACGTTCGTTCGTTCATTTGTACGTACGTGCGTACGTTCTTTCGTTGGTTCGCTCGATCGTTAAAACATACGTACGTTCGTCCGATCGTTAGTTCTTTCGCTAGTTCTTTCGTTGGTTCATTCTTTAGTTAGTTCGTTCATTCGTTGGTACGTACTTACTTTCGTTCGTCTGTTCATTCGTACGTATAAACGTACGTTCGTTTGTTCGTTGTTTCGTTCGTTCGTTCGCGCGTTCGTACGTACCGACGTACGTTCATTCGTTTGCTCGGTCGTTCGTACGTACGTATATACGTTCGTTCGTTTGTACGTAGGTACGTTCGTTCGTTCGTACGTTCGTTTGTTCATAAGTACATACGTACGTACGTACGTTTGTTCTTTCGTTCGTTCGTTCATTTGTTCGTTCGTGGGTTCTTTCATTCGTACGTACGTTCGTTCGGTCGTTCGTACGTTCGTTCGTTATTTCGTTTGTACGAACGTACGTTCCTACGTTTGTTCTTGCGTTCGATCGTTCGTTCATTCGATCGTACATACGTAATAACGTAGGTACGATCTTTCGTTCAGTCGTATGTACGTAAGTTCATTCGTTAGTTCGTTCGTTCGTACTTTCGTAATTACGTACGTTCGCTCGTTCCTTCATTTCGTTCGTTTGTACGTACGTACCATCGTTCGTTCGTACATACGTACGTACGTTCATTCGCTCATTCGTTTGTTCGTTCGTTTGTACGTCCATACGTACGGACGTATGTAGATGCTTTCGTTCGTTTATTCGTTCGTCCGTACGTACGTACATATGTTCGTTTTTTCCATCATTCGTTCTTTCTTACGTACGTTCGTTTCCTCGTTCGTTCGTTCATTCGTTCGTTCGTTCTTTCGTTCGTTCCTTAGATCGTTTGGTCGTTCGTTCGTACGTTCGTTCATACGTACGTATATACGTTCGTTCGTACGTTCTTACGTACTTACGTTCGTTCATTCGTTCATTCATACGTATGAACGTTCGTGCAAACGGACATTCGTTTCTTCGTTGTTTCGTTCGTACGTACGCACGTACGTACTTACGAACATACGTCCGTACGTACGTTCGTTCGCTCATTCTTTCGTACCTACGTACGTTTGTTCGTTCGTTATTTCGTACGTTCGTTCGATCGTTCATACGTATTTACGTACGTAAGTTCCTTCGTTGTTCGTTCGTTTGTTTGTTCGTTCGTTCGTTTTTTTGGTACCTACGTACGTTCGTTCTTTCTTTCGTTCGATCTTTCATTCGTTCGTTCATTCGTACGTAAGTACGTACGCTCGTACGTTCATTTGTACGTACTTACGTTCGTTCGTTCGTTGGTTCGCTCGTACGTTCGTCCGTTAGTTCTTTCGTTGGTTCATTCTTTAGTTCGTACGTGTGTACGTTCGTGTGTTCATTCGTTCGTACGTACTTAGGTACGTATTTACATACGTAATAACGTAGGTACGATCTTTCGTTCGTTCGTACATACCTACGTAATTTCATGCGATAGTTCGTTCGTACGTTCGTTCGTTCGCTCGTTCCTTCATTTCGTTCCCTCGTTCGTACATACGTACGCTCGTTCGTTCGTTCTTTCGTACGAACGGACGTATGTAGATGCTTTCGTTCGTCCGTACGTACGTACGTACATATGTTCGTTCGTTCTTTCGTACGTACGTATGTACGTACTACGGTACGTTCGTTTCCTCGTTCGTTCTTTCGTTCGTTCGTTCTTTCATTCGTACATACTTACGTTCGTTCGTTCCTTCATTCGTTCTTTCTTTTGTTTGTTCGATCGTTCGTACGTACGTTCGTTAGTCGTTCGTTCGTTCTTTCGTACGTACGTACGTTCGTATGTTATTTTGTACGTTCGTTATTTTGTACGTTCGTTCTTTAATTGGTTCATTCTTTGGTTAGTTCGTTTGTTCGTACGTATGTAAGTATGTACGTTCGTTTGTTCATTCGTGCGTACATTCGTTCGTTCGTACGTACGTGCGTACATTCGTTCGTTCGTTCGCATGTACGTACGTACGATCATTCGTTCGTACGTACGTACTTACGTACTTTAGTTCTTTTGTTGGTTCCTTCAATCGTTCGTTCGTACATATGTACGTTCCTTTGTTCGTTTGATCGTACGTACTTACTTTCGTTCGTTCGTTCAATCGTTCATTCGTACGTATGAACGTACGTTCAATTTTCGTTGTTTCGTTCTTCGATCGTTCGTTCGCTCGTTCTTACGTACGCTCGTTCGTACGTACGTTTGTCGTTCCTTCGTTAGTTCTTTCGTTCGTTCTCTCGTTCCTTCGGAGGTACGTACGTACTTTTGTTCGTTCATTCCTTCGTCCGTTCGTTCGTACGTACGTACGTTCTTTCGTAATACGTACGTACATACGTTCGTTCGTCCGTTCGTTTGTACGTAAGTACGTTTGTTCGTTCGTACGTACGTTCGATCGTTCGTTCGTACATACTAACGTAATACATACATTCGTTTGTACGTTTGTTCGTTCGTACGTACGTACGTTCGATCGTTCGTTCGTACGTACGTACTAACGTAATACGTACGTACGTTCGTTCGTTCGTACATATGTAAGTATGTACTACGTTCGTTCTTTCGTAAATACGTACGTACGTACATTCGTTGTCTCTTTCGTTCGTTCATTCGTACGTATGTTCGTTCCTTCGCTCGTTCGTACAAACGTATGTGCGTACGTTCGTTCGTTATTTCGATCGTAACAACGTACGTTCCTACTTTCGTGCTTGCGTTGATTCGTTCGATCGTACATACATATGTAAGTTCATTCTTTAGTTCGTTCATTTCGTTCCTTTGTTCGTTCGTTTTTACGTACGTACTATCGTTCGTTCGTACGTACGGACGTATGTAGAAGCTTTCGTTCCTCCGTACATACGTTCGTTCGTTCGATCTTTCGTACGTACGTGTATAGGTACGTTCGTTTCCTCATTCGTTCTTTCTTTCATTCGTACCTACGTTCGTTCGTTCATTCGTTCTTTCTTGTGTTACTTCGATCGTTCACTCATTTGTTCGTTCGTTCTTTCATACGTACGTACTTACGAACGTACATCCGTACGTACGTTTGTTCGCTCGTTCTTTCGTGCCTACGATCGTACGTTCGTTCGTTGTTTCGTTCATGAGTATATACGTACGTAATTCGTTCGTTTATTGTTACTTACGTACGTACGTTTGTTCGTTGGTTCGTACGTTCGTTCGTTAGTTCGTTGGTTCGATCATTCATGAGTATATACGTACGTAATTCGTTCGTTCGATCGTTTGTTCGTTCGTTCGTTTTATTTTTGTACGTACGTACGTACGTTCTTTCGTTCGTTCATTCTTTAGTTCGTTCGTTCGTTTGTTCATTCGTACGTACGTACTTAGATACGTATTTACGTTCGTACCTACGTACATTCGTTCGTTTGCTCGTTCGTTCATACGCACTTATCTACGTACGTACGTTCGTTCTATAGTTCATTCGTTCGTTCGTATGTACGTACGTACGTAATATCGTTCGTTCGTACGTACGTTCGTCCTTTCGTTCGTTTCTTCGGTCGTTCGTTCGTATGTACGTACGTACGTAAGATCGTACATACGTTCGCTTGTTCGTTGTTTCGTTCGTTCGTTCGTATATTCGTACGTACTTCTGTTCGTTCATTCGTTCATTAGTACGTATGAACGAACGTACAAACCTACGTTCCTTTGTTCGTTGGTTCGTTCTTTCGTTCGTTCCTTCGCCAATTCTTACGTACTACGTGCGTTCGTTCGTTCGGTCGGTCGTTCATACATACGTATGTTCCTACGTACGTTCGTTCGTTCGTTCCTTCGTTAGTTTTTTCGTTCGTTCGTTTTTTCGTTATTTCGTTCGTTCGTTCATTCGTACGTACGTTTGTTCGTTCGATCATTCGTTCATGCGTGTGTACGTTCGTTCATTCCTTCGTCCGTTCGTATGTTCGCTCGTTCCTTCATTTTGTTCGTACGTACGTGCGTACGTTCTATCGTTCGTTCGTACATACGTACGTACGTTCATTCGCTCGTTCGTTCGTTCGTACCTACGGAGGTATGTAGATGCTTTCGTTCGTCTGTCCGTACGTTCTTTCGTTCGTACTTACGTACGTTCGTTCGTTCATTCGTTTGTTCGTTCTTTGGTTCCTTCCTTCGCCCATTCTTACGTACTACGTACGTTCGTTCGGGAGTTCGTACATACGTATGTTCCTACGTACGTACGTTCGTTCGTTCGTTCGTTCGTTAGTTTTTTCGTTCGTTCGTTATTTCGTTCGTTCGTTCATTCGTACGTACGTTTGTTCGTTCGATCATTCGTTCATGCGTGTGTACGTTCGTTCATTCCTTCGTCCGTTCGTTCGTTCGTACGTTCGCTCGTTCCTTCATTTTGTTCGTTCGTTTGTTCGTACGTACGTTCTATCGTTCGTTCGTACATACGTACGTACGTTCATTCGCTCGTTCGTTCGTTCGTACCTACGGAGGTATGTAGATGCTTTCGTTCGTCCGTCCCTACGTACTTACGTACGTTTGTTTCCTCGTTCGTTCGTTCGTACCTACGTACATACTTACCTTCGTTCGTTCCTTCATTCGTTCTTTCTTTTGTTTGTTCGATCGTTCGTTCATTGGTCCGTTCTTACGTACGTACGTTCGTTCGTTCTGTCGTACGAACGTACGTCCGTACATACGCTCATTCGCTCATTCTTCCGTACCTACGTTCTTACGTTTGTTCGTTATTTCGTACGTTCGTTTGTTCGTTCGATCGTTCATATGTATTTACGTACGTAAGTTCGTTCGTTCGTTTTTTTTCGTACCTACGTACGTTCGTTCTTTCGTTCGTTCGATCTTTAATTCGTTCATCACTTCGTTCGATCATTCGTACGTTCGTTCGTTCATTTGTACGTACGTGCGTACGTTCTTTCGTTGGTTCGCTCGATCGTTAAAACATACGTACGTTCGTCCGATCGTTAGTTCTTTCGCTAGTTCTTTCATTGGTTCATTCTTTAGTTAGTTCGTTCATTCGTTGGTACGTACTTACTTTCGTTCGTTTGTTCATTCGTACGTATAAACGTACGTTCGTTTGTTCGTTGTTTCGTTCGTTCGTTCGCGCGTTCGTACGTACCGACGTACGTTCATTCGTTTGCTCCGTCGTTCGTACGTACGTATATACGTTCGTTCGTTTGTACGTAGGTACGTTCGTTCGTTCGTACGTTCGTTTGTTCATAAGTACATACGTACGTACGTACGTTTGTTCTTTCGTTCGTTCGTTCATTTGTTCGTTCGTGGGTTCTTTCATTCGTACGTACGTTCGTTCGGTCGTTCGTACGTTCGTTCGTTATTTCGTTTGTACGAACGTACGTTCCTACGTTTGTTCTTGCGTTCGATCGTTCGTTCATTCGTTCATTCATACGTATGAACGTTCGTGCAAACGGACATTCGTTTCTTCGTTGTTTCGTTCGTACGTACGCACGTACGTACTTACGAACATACGTCCGTACGTACGTTCGTTCGCTCATTCTTTCGTACCTACGTACGTTTGTTCGTTCGTTATTTCGTACGTTCGTTCGATCGTTCATACGTATTTACGTACGTAAGTTCCTTCGTTGTTCGTTCGTTTGTTTGTTCGTTCGTTCGTTTTTTTGGTACCTACGTACGTTCGTTCTTTCTTTCGTTCGATCTTTCATTCGTACGTAAGTACGTACGCTCGTACGTTCATTTGTACGTACTTACGTTCGTTCGTTCGTTGGTTCGCTCGGTCGTTCGTACGTTCGTCCGTTAGTTCTTTCGTTGGTTCATTCTTTAGTTCGTACGTGTGTACGTTCGTGTGTTCATTCGTTCGTACGTACTTAGGTACGTATTTACATACGTAATAACGTAGGTACGATCTTTCGTTCGTTCGTACATACCTACGTAATTTCATGCGATAGTTCGTTCGTACGTTCGTTCGTTCGCTCGTTCCTTCATTTCGTTCCCTCGTTCGTACATACGTACGCTCGTTCGTTCGTTCTTTCGTACGAACGGACGTATGTAGATGCTTTCGTTCGTCCGTACGTACGTACGTACATATGTTCGTTCGTTCTTTCGTACGTACGTACGTACGTACGTACTAAGGTACGTTCGTTTCCTCGTTCGTTCTTTCGTTCGTTCGTTCTTTCATTCGTACATACTTACGTTCGTTCGTTCCTTCATTCGTTCTTTCTTTTGTTTGTTCGATCGTTCGTACGTACGTTCGTTAGTCGTTCGTTCGTTCTTTCGTACGTACGTACGTTCGTATGTTATTTTGTACGTTCGTTATTTTGTACGTTCGTTCTTTAATTGGTTCATTCTTTGGTTAGTTCGTTTGTTCGTACGTATGTAAGTATGTACGTTCGTTTGTTCATTCGTGCGTACATTCGTTCGTTCGTACGTACGTGCGTACATTCGTTCGTTCGTTCGCATGTACGTACGTACTTACGTACTTTAGTTCTTTTGTTGGTTCCTTCAATCGTTCGTTCGTACATATGTACGTTCCTTTGTTCGTTTGATCGTACGTACTTACTTTCGTTCGTTCGTTCAATCGTTCATTCGTACGTATGAACGTACGTTCAATTTTCGTTGTTTCGTTCTTCGATCGTTCGTTCGCTCGTTCGTACGTACGTTTGTCGTTCCTTCGTTAGTTTTTTCGTTCGTTCTCTCGTTCCTTCGGAGGTACGTACGTACTTTTGTTCGTTCATTCCTTCGTCCGTTCGTTCGTACGTACGTACGTTCTTTCGTAATACGTACGTACATACGTTCGTTCGTCCGTTCGTTTGTACGTAAGTACGTTTGTTCGTTCGTACGTACGTTCGATCGTTCGTTCGTACATACTAACGTAATACATACATTCGTTTGTACGTTTGTTCGTTCGTACGTACGTACGTTCGATCGTTCGTTCGTTCGTACGTGCTAACGTAATACGTACGTACGTTCGTTCGTTCGTACATATGTAAGTATGTACGTTCGTTCGTTCGTACATATGTAAGTATGTACGTACGTTCGTTCTTTCGTAAATACGTACGTACGTACATTCGTTGTCTCTTTCGTTCGTTCATTCGTACGTATGTTCGTTCCTTCGCTCGTTCGTACAAACGTATGTGCGTACGTTCGTTCGTTATTTCGATCGTAACAACGTACGTTCCTACGTTCGTGCTTGCGTTGATTCGTTCGATCGTACATACATATGTAAGTTCATTCTTTAGTTCGTTCATTTCGTTCCTTTGTTCGTTCGTTTTTACGTACGTACTATCGTTTGTTCGTACGTACGGACGTATGTAGAAGCTTTCGTTCCTCCGTACATACGTTCGTTCGTTCGATCTTTCGTACGTACGTACGTACGTGTATAGGTACGTTCGTTTCCTCATTCGTTCTTTCTTTCATTCGTACCTACGTTCGTTCGTTCATTCGTTCTTTCTTGTGTTACTTCGATCGTTCACTCATTTGTTCGTTCGTTCTTTCATACGTACGTACTTACGAACGTACATCCGTACGTACGTTTGTTCGCTCGTTCTTTCGTGCCTACGATCGTACGTTCGTTCGTTGTTTCGTTCATGAGTATATACGTACGTAATTCGTTCGTTTATTGTTACTTACGTACGTAAGTTTGTTCGTTGGTTCGTACGTTCGTTCGTTCGTTCGTTCGTTGGTTCGATCATTCATGAGTATATACGTACGTAATTCGTTCGTTCGATCGTTTGTTCGTTCGTTCGTTTTATTTTTGTACGTACGTACGTACGTTCTTTCGTTCGTTCATTCTTTAGTTCGTTCGTTCGTTTGTTTATTCGTACGTACGTACTTAGATACGTATTTACGTTCGTACCTACGTACATTCGTTCGTTCGCTCGTTCGTTCATACGCACTTATCTACGTACGTACGTTCGTTCTATAGTTCATTCGTTCGTTCGTATGTACGTACGTACGTAAGATCGTTCGTTCGTACGTACGTTCGTCCTTTCGTTCGTTTCTTCGGTCGTTCGTTCGTATGTACGTACGTACGTAAGATCGTACATACGTTCGCTTGTTCGTTGTTTCGTTCGTTCGTTCGTATATTCGTACGTACTTCTGTTCGTTCATTCGTTCATTAGTACGTATGAACGAACGTACAAACCTACGTTCCTTTGTTCGTTGGTTCGTTCTTTCGTTCGTTCCTTCGCCCATTCTTACGTACTACGTGCGTTCGTTCGTTCGTTCGGTCGGTCGTTCATACATACGTATGTTCCTACGTACGTTCGTTCGTTCGTTCCTTCGTTAGTTTTTTCGTTCGTTCGTTTTTTCGTTATTTCGTTCGTTCGTTCATTCGTACGTACGTTTGTTCGTTCGATCATTCGTTCATGCGTGTGTACGTTCGTTCATTCCTTCGTCCGTTCGTACGTTCGCTCGTTCCTTCATTTTGTTCGTACGTACGTGCGTACGTTCTATCGTTCGTTCGTACATACGTACGTACGTTCATTCGCTCGTTCGTTCGTTCGTACCTACGGAGGTATGTAGATGCTTTCGTTCGTCTGTCCGTACGTTCTTTCGTTCGTACTTACGTACGTTCGTTCGTTCATTCGTTTGTTCGTTCTTTGGTTCCTTCCTTCGCCCATTCTTACGTACTACGTACGTTCGTTCGAGAGTTCGTACATACGTATGTTCCTACGTACGTACGTTCGTTCGTTCGTTAGTTTTTTCGTTCGTTCGTTATTTCGTTCGTTCGTTCATTCGTACGTACGTTTGTTCGTTCGATCATTCGTTCATGCGTGTGTACGTTCGTTCATTCCTTCGTCCGTTCGTTCGTTCGTACGTTCGCTCGTTCCTTCATTTTGTTCGTTCGTTTGTTCGTACGTACGTTCTATCGTTCGTTCGTACATACGTACGTACGTTCATTCGCTCGTTCGTTCGTTCGTACCTACGGAGGTATGTAGATGCTTTCGTTCGTCCGTCCCTACGTACTTACGTACGTTCTTTCGTTCGTTCTTTCGTACTTACGTACGTTCGTTTCCTCGTTCGTTCGTTCGTACCTACGTACATACTTACCTTCGTTCGTTCCTTCATTCGTTCTTTCTTTTGTTTGTTCGATCGTTCGTTCATTGGTCCGTTCTTACGTACGTACGTTCGTTCGTTCTGTCGTACGAACGTACGTCCGTACATACGCTCATTCGCTCATTCTTCCGTACCTACGTTCTTACGTTTGTTCGTTATTTCGTACGTTCGTTTGTTCGTTCGATCGTTCATATGTATTTACGTACGTAAGTTCGTTCGTTCGTTTTTTTTCGTACCTACGTACGTTCGTTCTTTCGTTCGTTCGATCTTTAATTCGTTCATCACTTCGTTCGATCATTCGTACGTACGTTCGTTCGTTCATTTGTACGTACGTGCGTACGTTCTTTCGTTGGTTCGCTCGATCGTTAAAACATACGTACGTTCGTCCGATCGTTAGTTCTTTCGCTAGTTCTTTCGTTGGTTCATTCTTTAGTTAGTTCGTTCATTCGTTGGTACGTACTTACTTTCGTTCGTTTGTTCATTCGTTCATTCGTACGTATAAACGTACGTTCGTTTGTTCGTTGTTTCGTTCGTTCGTTCGCGCGTTCGTACGTACCGACGTACGTTCATTCGTTTGCTCGGTCGTTCGTACGTACGTATATACGTTCGTTCGTTTGTACGTAGGTACGTTCGTTCGTTCGTACGTTCGTTTGTTCATAAGTACATACGTACGTACTTACGTTTGTTCTTTCGTTCGTTCGTTCATTTGTTCGTTCGTGGGTTCTTTCATTCGTACGTACGTTCGTTCGGTCCTTCGTACGTTCGTTCGTTATTTCGTTTGTACGAACGTACGTTCCTACGTTTGTTCTTGCGTTCGATCGTTCGTTCATTCGATCGTACATACGTAATAACGTAGGTACGATCTTTCGTTCAGTCGTATGTACGTAAGTTCATTCGTTAGTTCGTTCGTTCGTACTTTCGTAATTACGTACGTTCGCTCGTTCCTTCATTTCGTTCGTTTGTACGTACGTACCATCGTTCGTTCGTACATACGTACGTACGTTCATTCGCTCATTCGTTTGTTCGTTCGTTTGTACGTCCATACGTACGGACGTATGTAGATGCTTTCGTTCGTTTATTCGTTCGTCCGTACGTACGTACATATGTTCGTTTTTTCCATCATTCGTTCTTTCTTACGTACGTTCGTTTCCTCGTTCGTTCGTTCATTCGTTCGTTCGTTCTTTCGTTCGTTCCTTAGATCGTTTGGTCGTTCGTTCGTACGTTCGTTCATACGTACGTATATACGTTCGTTCGTACGTTCTTACGTACTTACGTTCGTTCATTCGTTCATTCATACGTATGAACGTTCGTGCAAACGGACATTCGTTTCTTCGTTGTTTCGTTCGTACGTACGCACGTACGTACTTACGAACATACGTCCGTACGTACGTTCGTTCGCTCATTCTTTCGTACCTACGTACGTTTGTTCGTTCGTTATTTCGTACGTTCGTTCGATCGTTCATACGTATTTACGTACGTAAGTTCCTTCGTTGTTCGTTCGTTTGTTTGTTCGTTCGTTCGTTTTTTTGGTACCTACGTACGTTCGTTCTTTCTTTCGTTCGATCTTTCATTCGTTCGTTCATTCGTACGTAAGTACGTACGCTCGTACGTTCATTTGTACGTACTTACGTTCGTTCGTTCGTTGGTTCGCTCGTACGTTCGTCCGTTAGTTCTTTCGTTGGTTCATTCTTTAGTTCGTACGTGTGTACGTTCGTGTGTTCATTCGTTCGTACGTACTTAGGTACGTATTTACATACGTAATAACGTAGGTACGATCTTTCGTTCGTTCGTACATACCTACGTAATTTCATGCGATAGTTCGTTCGTACGTTCGTTCGTTCGTTCGTTCGCTCGTTCCTTCATTTCGTTCCCTCGTTCGTACATACGTACGCTCGTTCGTTCGTTCTTTCGTACGAACGGACGTATGTAGATGCTTTCGTTCGTCCGTACGTACGTACGTACATATGTTCGTTCGTTCTTTCGTACGTACGTACGTACGTACTAAGGTACGTTCGTTTCCTCGTTCGTTCTTTCGTTCGTTCGTTCTTTCATTCGTACATACTTACGTTCGTTCGTTCCTTCATTCGTTCTTTCTTTTGTTTGTTCGATCGTTCGTACGTACGTTCGTTAGTCGTTCATTCGTTCTTTCGTACGTACGTACGTTCGTATGTTATTTTGTACGTTCGTTATTTTGTACGTTCGTTCTTTAATTGGTTCATTCTTTGGTTAGTTCGTTTGTTCGTACGTATGTAAGTATGTACGTTCGTTTGTTCATTCGTGCGTACATTCGTTCGTTCGTACGTACGTGCGTACATTCGTTCGTTCGTTCGCATGTACGTACGTACGATCATTCGTTCGTACGTACGTACTTACGTACTTTAGTTCTTTTGTTGGTTCCTTCAATCGTTCGTTCGTACATATGTACGTTCCTTTGTTCGTTTGATCGTACGTACTTACTTTCGTTCGTTCGTTCAATCGTTCATTCGTACGTATGAACGTACGTTCAATTTTCGTTGTTTCGTTCTTCGATCGTTCGTTCGCTCGTTCTTACGTACGCTCGTTCGTACGTACGTACGTACGTTTGCCGTTCCTTCGTTAGTTTTTTCGTTCGTTCTCTCGTTCCTTCGGAGGTACGTACGTACTTTTGTTCGTTCATTCCTTCGTCCGTTCGTTCGTACGTACGTACGTTCTTTCGTAATACGTACGTACATACGTTCGTTCGTCCGTTCGTTTGTACGTAAGTACGTTTGTTCGTTCGTACGTACGTTCGATCGTTCGTTCGTACATACTAACGTAATACATACATTCGTTTGTACGTTCGTTCGTCCGTTCGTTTGTACGTAAGTACGTTTGTTCGTTCGTACGTACGTACGTTCGATCGATCGTTCGTTCGTACGTACTAACGTAATACGTACGTACGTTCGTTCGTTCGTACATATGTAAGTATGTACGTTCGTTCGTTCGTACATATGTAAGTATGTACGTACGTTCGTTCTTTCGTAAATACGTACGTACGTACATTCGTTGTCTCTTTCGTTCGTTCATTCGTACGTATGTTCGTTCCTTCGCTCGTTCGTACAAACGTATGTGCGTACGTTCGTTCGTTATTTCGATCGTAACAACGTACGTTCCTACGTTCGTGCTTGCGTTGATTCGTTCGATCGTACATACATATGTAAGTTCATTCTTTAGTTCGTTCATTTCGTTCCTTTGTTCGTTCGTTTTTACGTACGTACTATCGTTCGTTCGTACGTACGGACGTATGTAGAAGCTTTCGTTCCTCCGTACATACGTTCGTTCGTTCGATCTTTCGTACGTACGTACGTACGTGTATAGGTACGTTCGTTTCCTCATTCGTTCTTTCTTTCATTCGTACCTACGTTCGTTCGTTCATTCGTTCTTTCTTGTGTTACTTCGATCGTTCACTCATTTGTTCGTTCGTTCTTTCATACGTACGTACTTACGAACGTACATCCATACGTACGTTTGTTCGCTCGTTCTTTCGTGCCTACGATCGTACGTTCGTTCGTTGTTTCGTTCATGAGTATATACGTACGTAATTCGTTCGTTTATTGTTACTTACGTACGTACGTTTGTTCGTTGGTTCGTACGTTCGTTCGTATGTACGTACGTACGTTAGATCGTACATACGTTCGCTTGTTCGTTGTTTCGTTCGTTCGTTCGTATATTCGTACGTACTTCTGTTCGTTCATTCGTTCATTAGTACGTATGAACGAACGTACAAACCTACGTTCCTTTGTTCGTTGGTTCGTTCTTTCGTTCGTTCCTTCGCCCATTCTTACGTACTACGTGCGTTCGTTCGTTCGTTCGGTCGGTCGTTCATACATACGTATGTTCCTACGTACGTTCGTTCGTTCGTTCCTTCGTTAGTTTTTTCGTTCGTTCGTTTCTTCGTTATTTCGTTCGTTCGTTCATTCGTACGTACGTTTGTTCGTTCGATCATTCGTTCATGCGTGTGTACGTTCGTTCATTCCTTCGTTCGTTCGTACGTTCGCTCGTTCCTTCATTTTGTTCGTACGTACGTGCGTACGTTCTATCGTTCGTTCGTACATACGTACGTACGTTCATTCGCTCGTTCGTTCGTTCGTACCTACGGAGGTATGTAGATGCTTTCGTTCGTCTGTCCGTACGTTCTTTCGTTCGTACTTACGTACGTTCGTTCGTTCATTCGTTTGTTCGTTCTTTGGTTCCTTGCTTCGCCCATTCTTACGTACTACGTACGTTCGTTCGGGAGTTCGTACATACGTATGTTCCTACGTACGTACGTTCGTTCGTTCGTTCGTTCGTTAGTTTTTTCGTTCGTTCGTTATTTCGTTCGTTCGTTCATTCGTACGTACGTTTGTTCGTTCGATCATTCGTTCATGCGTGTGTACGTTCGTTCATTCCTTCGTCCGTTCGTTCGTTCGTACGTTCGCTCGTTCCTTCATTTTGTTCGTTCGTTTGTTCGTACGTACGTTCTATCGTTCGTTCGTACATACGTACGTACGTTCATTCGCTCGTTCGTTCGTTCGTACCTACGGAGGTATGTAGATGCTTTCGTTCGTCCGTCCCTACGTACTTACGTACGTTCTTTCGTTCGTTCTTTCGTACTTACGTACGTTCGTTTCCTCGTTCGTTCGTTCGTACCTACGTACATACTTACCTTCGTTCGTTCCTTCATTCGTTCTTTCTTTTGTTTGTTCGATCGTTCGTTCATTGGTCCGTTCTTACGTACGTACGTTCGTTTGTTCGTTCGATCGTTCATATGTATTTACGTACGTAAGTTCGTTCGTTCGTTTTTTTTCGTACCTACGTACGTTCGTTCTTTCGTTCGTTCGATCTTTAATTCGTTCATCACTTCGTTCGATCATTCGTACGTACGTTCGTTCGTTCATTTGTACGTACGTGCGTACGTTCTTTCGTTGGTTCGCTCGATCGTTAAAACATACGTACGTTCGTCCGATCGTTAGTTCTTTCGCTAGTTCTTTCGTTGGTTCATTCTTTAGTTAGTTCGTTCATTCGTTGGTACGTACTTACTTTCGTTCGTTTGTTCATTCGTTCATTCGTACGTATAAACGTACGTTCGTTTGTTCGTTGTTTCGTTCGTTCGTTCGCGCGTTCGTACGTACCGACGTACGTTCATTCGTTTGCTCGGTCGTTCGTACGTACGTATATACGTTCGTTCGTTTGTACGTAGGTACGTTCGTTCGTTCGTACGTTCGTTTGTTCATAAGTACATACGTACGTACGTACGTACGTTTGTTCTTTCGTTCGTTCGTTCATATGTTCGTTCGTGGGTTCTTTCATTCGTACGTACGTTCGTTCGGTCCTTCGTACGTTCGTTCGTTATTTCGTTTGTACGAACGTACGTTCCTACGTTTGTTCTTGCGTTCGATCGTTCGTTCATTCGATCGTACATACGTAATAACGTAGGTACGATCTTTCGTTCAGTCGTATGTACGTAAGTTCATTCGTTAGTTCGTTCGTTCGTACTTTCGTAATTACGTACGTTCGCTCGTTCCTTCATTTCGTTCGTTTGTACGTACGTACCATCGTTCGTTCGTACATACGTACGTACGTTCATTCGCTCATTCGTTTGTTCGTTCGTTTGTACGTCCATACGTACGGACGTATGTAGATGCTTTCGTTCGTTTATTCGTTCGTCCGTACGTACGTACATATGTTCGTTTTTTCCATCATTCGTTCTTTCTTACGTACGTTCGTTTCCTCGTTCGTTCGTTCATTCGTTCGTTCGTTCTTTCGTTCGTTCCTTAGATCGTTTGGTCGTTCGTTCGTACGTTCGTTCATACGTACGTATATACGTTCGTTCGTACGTTCTTACGTACTTACGTTCGTTCATTCGTTCATTCATACGTATGAACGTTCGTGCAAACGGACATTCGTTTCTTCGTTGTTTCGTTCGTACGTACGCACGTACGTACTTACGAACATACGTCCGTACGTACGTTCGTTCGCTCATTCTTTCGTACCTACGTACGTTTGTTCGTTCGTTATTTCGTACGTTCGTTCGATCGTTCATACGTATTTACGTACGTAAGTTCCTTCGTTGTTCGTTCGTTTGTTTGTTCGTTCGTTCGTTTTTTTGGTACCTACGTACGTTCGTTCTTTCTTTCGTTCGATCTTTCATTCGTTCGTTCATTCGTACGTAAGTACGTACGCTCGTACGTTCATTTGTACGTACTTAAGTTCGTTCGTTCGTTGGTTCGCTCGTACGTTCGTCCGTTAGTTCTTTCGTTGGTTCATTCTTTAGTTCGTACGTGTGTACGTTCGTGTGTTCATTCGTTCGTACGTACTTAGGTACGTATTTACATACGTAATAACGTAGGTACGATCTTTCGTTCGTTCGTACATACCTACGTAATTTCATGCGATAGTTCGTTCGTACGTTCGTTCGTTCGCTCGTTCCTTCATTTCGTTCCCTCGTTCGTACATACGTACGCTCGTTCGTTCGTTCTTTCGTACGAACGGACGTATGTAGATGCTTTCGTTCGTCCGTACGTACGTACGTACATATGTTCGTTCGTTCTTTCGTACGTACGTACGTACGTACTAAGGTACGTTCGTTTCCTCGTTCGTTCTTTCGTTCGTTCGTTCTTTCATTCGTACATACTTACGTTCGTTCGTTCCTTCATTCGTTCTTTCTTTTGTTTGTTCGATCGTTCGTACGTACGTTCGTTAGTCGTTCGTTCGTTCTTTCGTACGTACGTACGTTCGTATGTTATTTTGTACGTTCGTTATTTTGTACGTTCGTTCTTTAATTGGTTCATTCTTTGGTTAGTTCGTTTGTTCGTACGTATGTAAGTATGTACGTTCGTTTGTTCATTCGTGCGTACATTCGTTCGTTCGTACGTACGTGCGTACATTCGTTCGTTCGTTCGCATGTACGTACGTACGATCATTCGTTCGTACGTACGTACTTACGTACTTTAGTTCTTTTGTTGGTTCCTTCAATCGTTCGTTCGTACATATGTACGTTCCTTTGTTCGTTGATCGTACGTACTTACTTTCGTTCGTTCGTTCAATCGTTCATTCGTACGTATGAACGTACGTTCAATTTTCGTTGTTTCGTTCTTCGATCGTTCGTTCGCTCGTTCTTACGTACGCTCGTTCGTACGTACGTACGTACGTTTGTCGTTCCTTCGTTAGTTTTTTCTTTCGTTCTCTCGTTCCTTCGGAGGTACATACGTACTTTTGTTCGTTCATTCCTTCGTCCGTTCGTTCGTACGTACGTACGTTCTTTCGTAATACGTACGTACATACGTTCGTTCGTCCGTTCGTTTGTACGTAAGTACGTTTGTTCGTTCGTACGTACGTTCGATCGTTCGTTCGTACATACTAACGTAATACATACATTCGTTTGTACGTTTGTTCGTTCGTACGTACGTACGTTCGATCGTTCGTTCGTTCGTACGTACTAACGTAATACGTACGTACGTTCGTTCGTTCGTACATATGTAAGTATGTACGTTCGTTCGTTCGTACATATGTAAGTATGTACGTACGTTCGTTCTTTCGTAAATACGTACGTACGTACATTCGTTGTCTCTTTCGTTCGTTCATTCGTACGTATGTTCGTTCCTTCGCTCGTTCATACAAACGTATGTGCGTACGTTCGTTCGTTATTTCGATCGTAACAACGTACGTTCCTACTTTCGTGCTTGCGTTGATTCGTTCGATCGTACATACATATGTAAGTTCATTCTTTAGTTCGTTCATTTCGTTCCTTTGTTCGTTCGTTTTTACGTACGTACTATCGTTCGTTCGTACGTACGGACGTATGTAGAAGCTTTCGTTCCTCCGTACATACGTTCGTTCGTTCGATCTTTCGTACGTACGTGTATAGGTACGTTCGTTTCCTCATTCGTTCTTTCTTTCATTCGTACCTACGTTCGTTCGTTCATTCGTTCTTTCTTGTGTTACTTCGATCGTTCACTCATTTGTTCGTTCGTTCTTTCATACGTACGTACTTACGAACGTACATCCGTACGTACGTTTGTTCGCTCGTTCTTTCGTGCCTACGATCGTACGTTCGTTCGTTGTTTCGTTCATGAGTATATACGTACGTAATTCGTTCGTTTATTGTTACTTACGTACGTACGTTTGTTCGTTCGTTCGTACGTTCGTTCGTTCGTTCGTTGGTTCGATCATTCATGAGTATATACGTACGTAATTCGTTCGTTCGATCGTTTGTTCGTTCGTTCGTTTTATTTTTGTACGTACGTACGTACGTTCTTTCGTTCGTTCATTCTTTAGTTCGTTCGTTCGTTTGTTCATTCGTACGTACGTACTTAGATACGTATTTACGTTCGTACCTACGTACATTCGTTCGTTTGCTCGTTCGTTCATACGCACTTATCTACGTACGTACGTTCGTTCTATAGTTCATTCGTTCGTTCGTATGTACGTACGTACATAAGATCGTTCGTTCGTACGTACGTTCGTCCTTTCGTTCGTTTCTTCGGTCGTTCGTTCGTATGTACGTACGTACGTAAGATCGTACATACGTTCGCTTGTTCGTTGTTTCGTTCGTTCGTTCGTATATTCGTACGTACTTCTGTTCGTTCATTCGTTCATTAGTACGTATGAACGAACGTACAAACCTACGTTCCTTTGTTCGTTGGTTCGTTCTTTCGTTCGTTCCTTCGCCCATTCTTACGTACTACGTGCGTTCGTTCGTTCGTTCGGTCGGTCGTTCATACATACGTATGTTCCTACGTACGTTCGTTCGTTCGTTCCTTCGTTAGTTTTTTCGTTCGTTCGTTTTTTCGTTATTTCGTTCGTTCGTTCATTCGTACGTACGTTTGTTCGTTCGATCATTCGTTCATGCGTGTGTACGTTCGTTCATTCCTTCGTCCGTTCGTACGTTCGCTCGTTCCTTCATTTTGTTCGTACGTACGTGCGTACGTTCTATCGTTCGTTCGTACATACGTACGTACGTTCATTCGCTCGTTCGTTCGTTTGTACCTACGGAGGTATGTAGATGCTTTCGTTCGTCTGTCCGTACGTTCTTTCGTTCGTACTTACGTACGTTCGTTCGTTCATTCGTTTGTTCGTTCTTTGGTTCCTTCCTTCGCCCATTCTTACGTACTACGTACGTTCGTTCGGGAGTTCGTACATACGTATGTTCCTACGTACGTACGTTCGTTCGTTCGTTAGTTTTTTCGTTCGTTCGTTATTTCGTTCGTTCGTTCATTCGTACGTACGTTTGTTCGTTCGATCATTCGTTCATGCGTGTGTACGTTCGTTCATTCCTTCGTCCGTTCGTTCGTTCGTACGTTCGCTCGTTCCTTCATTTTGTTCGTTCGTTTGTTCGTACGTACGTTCGTCCGATCGTTAGTTCTTTCGCTAGTTCTTTCGTTGGTTCATTCTTTAGTTAGTTCGTTCATTCGTTGGTACGTACTTACTTTCGTTCGTTTGTTCATTCGTACGTATAAACGTACGTTCGTTTGTTCGTTGTTTCGTTCGTTCGTTCGCGCGTTCGTACGTACCGACGTACGTTCATTCGTTTGCTCGGTCGTTCGTACGTACGTATATACGTTCGTTCGTTTGTACGTAGGTACGTTCGTTCGTTCGTACGTTCGTTTGTTCATAAGTACATACGTACGTACGTACGTTTGTTCTTTCGTTCGTTCGTTCATTTGTTCGTTCGTGGGTTCTTTCATTCGTACGTACGTTCGTTCGGTCGTTCGTACGTTCGTTCGTTATTTCGTTTGTACGAACGTACGTTCCTACGTTTGTTCTTGCGTTCGATCGTTCGTTCATTCGATCGTACATACGTAATAACGTAGGTACGATCTTTCGTTCAGTCGTATGTACGTAAGTTCATTCGTTAGTTCGTTCGTTCGTACTTTCGTAATTACGTACGTTCGCTCGTTCCTTCATTTCGTTCGTTTGTACGTACGTACCATCGTTCGTTCGTACATACGTACGTACGTTCATTCGCTCATTCGTTTGTTCGTTCGTTTGTACGTCCATACGTACGGACGTATGTAGATGCTTTCGTTCGTTTATTCGTTCGTCCGTACGTACGTACATATGTTCGTTTTTTCCATCATTCGTTCTTTCTTACGTACGTTCGTTTCCTCGTTCGTTCGTTCATTCGTTCGTTCGTTCTTTCGTTCGTTCCTTAGATCGTTTGGTCGTTCGTTCGTACGTTCGTTCATACGTACGTATATACGTTCGTTCGTACGTTCTTACGTACTTACGTTCGTTCATTCGTTCATTCATACGTATGAACGTTCGTGCAAACGGACATTCGTTTCTTCGTTGTTTCGTTCGTACGTACGCACGTACGTACTTACGAACATACGTCCGTACGTACGTTCGTTCGCTCATTCTTTCGTACCTACGTACGTTTGTTCGTTCGTTATTTCGTACGTTCGTTCGATCGTTCATACGTATTTACGTACGTAAGTTCCTTCGTTGTTCGTTCGTTTGTTTGTTCGTTCGTTCGTTTTTTTGGTACCTACGTACGTTTGTTCTTTCTTTCGTTCGATCTTTCATTCGTTCGTTCATTCGTACGTAAGTACGTACGCTCGTACGTTCATTTGTACGTACTTACGTTCGTTCGTTCGTTGGTTCGCTCGTACGTTCGTCCGTTAGTTCTTTCGTTGGTTCATTCTTTAGTTCGTACGTGTGTACGTTCGTGTGTTCATTCGTTCGTACGTACTTAGGTACGTATTTACATACGTAATAACGTAGGTACGATCTTTCGTTCGTTCGTACATACCTACGTAATTTCATGCGATAGTTCGTTCGTACGTTCGTTCGTTCGCTCGTTCCTTCATTTCGTTCCCTCGTTCGTACATACGTACGCTCGTTCGTTCGTTCTTTCGTACGAACGGACGTATGTAGATGCTTTCGTTCGTCCGTACGTACGTTCGTTAGTCGTTCGTTCGTTCTTTCGTACGTACGTACGTTCGTATGTTATTTTGTACGTTCGTTATTTTGTACGTTCATTCTTTGGTTAGTTCGTTTGTTCGTACGTATGTAAGTATGTACGTTCGTTTGTTCATTCGTGCGTACATTCGTTCGTTCGTACGTACGTGCGTACATTCGTTCGTTCGTTCGCATGTACGTACGTACGATCATTCGTTCGTACGTACGTACTTACGTACTTTAGTTCTTTTGTTGGTTCCTTCAATCGTTCGTTCGTACATATGTACGTTCCTTTGTTCGTTTGATCGTACGTACTTACTTTCGTTCGTTCGTTCAATCGTTCATTCGTACGTATGAACGTACGTTCAATTTTCGTTGTTTCGTTCTTCGATCGTTCGTTCGCTCGTTCTTACGTAAGCTCGTTCGTTCGTACGTACGTACGTTTGTCGTTCCTTCGTTAGTTTTTTCGTTCGTTCTCTCGTTCCTTCGGAGGTACGTACGTACTTTTGTTCGTTCATTCCTTCGTCCGTTCGTTCGTACGTACGTACGTTCTTTCGTAATACGTACGTACATACGTTCGTTCGTCCGTTCGTTTGTACGTAAGTACGTTTGTTCGTTCGTACGTACGTTCGATCGTTCGTTCGTACATACTAACGTAATACATACATTCGTTTGTACGTTTGTTCGTTCGTACGTACGTACGTTCGATCGTTCGTTCGTTCGTACGTACTAACGTAATACGTACGTACGTTCGTTCGTTCGTACATATGTAAGTATGTACGTTCGTTCGTTCGTACATATGTAAGTATGTACGTACGTTCGTTCTTTCGTAAATACGTACGTACGTACATTCGTTGTCTCTTTCGTTCGTTCATTCGTACGTATGTTCGTTCCTTCGCTCGTTCGTACAAACGTATGTGCGTACGTTCGTTCGTTATTTCGATCGTAACAACGTACGTTCCTACGTTCGTGCTTGCGTTGATTCGTTCGATCGTACATACATATGTAAGTTCATTCTTTAGTTCGTTCATTTCGTTCCTTTGTTCGTTCGTTTTTACGTACGTACTATCGTTCGTTCGTACGTACGGACGTATGTAGAAGCTTTCGTTCCTCCGTACATACGTTCGTTCGTTCGATCTTTCGTACGTACGTACGTACGTGTATAGGTACGTTCGTTTCCTCATTCGTTCTTTCTTTCATTCGTACCTACGTTCGTTCGTTCATTCGTTCTTTCTTGTGTTACTTCGATCGTTCACTCATTTGTTCGTTCGTTCTTTCATACGTACGTACTTACGAACGTACATCCGTACGTACGTTTGTTCGCTCGTTCTTTCGTGCCTACGATCGTACGTTCGTTCGTTGTTTCGTTCATGAGTATATACGTACGTAATTCGTTCGTTTATTGTTACTTACGTACGTACGTTTGTTCGTTGGTTCACTCGGTCGTTCGTTAGTTCTTTTGTTTGTTTGTTCATTCTTTAGTTAGTTAGTTCGTACGTACGTATGTACGTTCGTTTGTTCATTCGTTTGCTCCTTCGTATGTACGTACGTACATAAGATCGTTCGTACGTACGTACTTACGCACGTTCGTCCTTTAGTTCGTTTCTTCGATCGTTCGTTCGTACACACTTTCGTTCATTCGTACGTTGTTTCGTTCTTACGTTGGTTCGTACGTTCTTACGTTGGTTCGTTCGTTCATTCGTTCATTAGTACGTATGAACGAACGTACAAACGTACGTTCGTTTGTTCATATATATATAAATATATATATATATATATATAACGAACGTACGTAAGAACAAACGAACGTACGTTTGTTCATACGTACAGGCTTCTTTCAGTTTTCATCTACTAAATCCACTCGCAAGGCTTTGGTCAGCCTAAGGCTATAGTCTACTCCTTTCCAGGAACACTATCCTTGGTGTTTATAAAAATTTGAAATTACTTATAAATAAAATATTTACTCCTCGCACTCCACTGCTCTTGTAATTCCTTGGGAGATTTACAGATTGAAGCCCTCTCCCCGTGCATTAAATCCCTACTTACTAATTAATGTCTATCTACAAAGGCATCTAAACAGGTCCCCAATTTGGGATTAATTACTGAGCTGCGATGAGATAGTTTTTGTTTTTTATCTTTAGTTATGATCGATTTAAATATCTCTTAATTTATTACATTATTGTTGGGTGTCTTGATGGTCTCGTGGGTAGAGACATAATTAGACAGCCACATTGAACATCCTGGGCAGGGTTCAATCCTGCCCAGAGCCTGCATTAAGGTGTCTTACTAAAATTTTTCATTTTTTTTTATCACTAGAGATAAAAAAATGAAAATGTTTAATAAGACCCCCTGTAATTCCTGGCAGAGATTAGAAACCTCTGCTTGTGTCTTGTTACTACTTCTAAACACCCTTACCTACTGGGCCACCAAAGCAGCAACAACTTTTATGAGAAAATTAAGATACTTAAATTTATTTCAAATATTGTATTTACTATAAATATATGAGGGAGATCTGATTACTATGTGAAAGCTGCCTTATAGGCCCCTTCTTTGCACACACCTACACACACAATATTTTTGGTGAGTGAAATTTGGTTGCTTAAATAAAAGTATTTAATAATGTCTTTTGTAATTTCTGGCAGAGATTTGAAACCTCCACTTCTAAACATCCTGACCTGTTAGGCCACCAAAGCAACAACAATTCTACTGTGAAAATGAAGATATTTAAATTTATTTCAATTACTGGGCTTACTACAAAGAGTTGAATGAGATTTGGTTACTATGTCAAGGCTGTTTTTGACTCCCTTCTTCACACACAATCTTTTTGTTGATGAAAATTTGGTTGCTTAGATAAAAATATTTAATAAGACATCTTGTAATTTCAGGCAGAGACTTGAAACCTTCACTAGAGTATTTTATTATTATTTCTAAACATCCTTACCTATTGGGCCATCAAAGCAATAACAATTTTTATGAGAAAATTAAGATATTAAAATTTATTTCAATTATTGGGTTTACTATAAAGATTTGAAGGAGATTTGGTTACTATGTCAAAGCTGCTTTGTGGCCCCTTTTTCACACAGACAATCTTTTTGCTGAGGGAAATATTACCACTTTGCAACACGCATACCTACTAAGCTACCAAATCATCAATAATTTTAATAAAATAAAGATATCTAAATTTATTTCAATTAATGGAATTACCATGAAGATATGATGGCAATTTGATTACTCTTTTATTAATTTTCCACTTTAGAGACATCAAATCTTCCATTAATTTTCCACTTTAGAGACTGGTTGAAAGGATTTTGTAAAGATCTGATGTCTCTAAAGTGTCAAATTTGATAAAATTGTTCACAGAAGGGATGTAAAGAATTTTTTTTTAAATAACTTATTTTCGAATGGCTCCCTTTCTCTTTATTGGTATACTAGACATTAGCATGACCTACCAAAATATTACCATGCTCCACTGGTGGAGGATGCTGGTTCAAAAACTAAGCTACCCAGGCATTCCAAATTGTCCCTTGGTAACGGGAAACTGTGTCCTACCTTCAGCAAGTTGCCTGAACTGGATTTCCAAATACCCCAGCATCAGTCCATATTACATTCCTCTCTCATTTAACCATTATCAGCATTGTTTTAATGCCTCCATTTCTGTGCTGGTATCACATAAAAAGCATCCAGTACACACTGAAGTGGTTGGTGTTAGGAAGAGCATCCACCTGTAAAAACTTTGCCAGCATTGGTGAAACGATCCAACCCATACCAGCATGGAAGATGGATGGTAAATAATGATGATTTTCTTACCTACATAAGTCAGATGGAATATGTTGAGGCCGATTTTCTAGTCAGATGTCCTTGCTATTGTCAAGCAAGGTAATATTTCCCCATGGCTACACATGGTTAAGTTATTGCACATGAGACCCTTACACATTTATATATCTAGAACCATGATGGCATGGGTTGGACGGTTTGACATGAACAGATGAGCCAGAAGGCTGCATCTGAACTCCAGTGTCTGCCCTGAAATGGTTCCTACAGCTGAACAGCCCTTCCTAATACCACCATTTCACAGTGTAATTGGTTCTTTGGTGGGGGTCTATGTGTTGAGGGATATGAAGGTATGGTAACTGGTGTTTGGGATATGTTTTATAAACAAAACTCGAGTTTAAATCCTTCTAAGGTCAGCATTACCTTTCATCCTTTCGGGGTCAATTGAACTACAGAGACACTGAGCATGCATCAGCAAGCTTATGGCAACGAGGCAATGGGTCGTATGCAAGGTTTTGACTGGCATGGGCACTTCGAAAACAAGAACATCCTTGAAAGATGATAAAGCAATCTGTAGGACCTTCCACAAGTGTCACCCCTGGAAATGGGGTGGGGGGTGGTGGTATTGTGCATCAAAAATTCATCCCCCAGGGCCAGACCATTAATTGAGAATTCTACTGTGACATTTTGAGGCATTTGAGGGAGGGTATTCAGAGAAAGTGACCAGATCTGATTTGTGGAGTGCAAGGAATTAAATTCTTCACAGTGACAATGCATCCTGTTACAAAGCTCTCCTCACATGCCAGTCTCACTAAAAACAACAAGTTATCACTTCTGCACTTCCCGTATCTGCCAGAGGAAGTGCACAGGTGCACTTCCATCTCTTCCCCAAGATGAAAATGCAGCTGAAAGGTCGCTGTTTTAACATCATTGTGAAGATCAAGAGTGAATCACAAGGTCCTCAACTCGCTTATGGAAAACAACTTCCAGGACAGATTCCAAAAGTGGCAAGAGTGCTGGAATTGGTGTATTGCTGTGCAAGGTAAGTATTTTGATGGAGATGATGTTAAAACTAAGGTAAATAAGTTATTTTTGATTAAACATAACTAGTCCAGGAACATTTTAATAACACCTCGCAAATAAAATAATTACAGGCGGCTGTGTGGTAAGTAGCTTGCTTACCAACCACATGGTTCTGGGTTCAGTCCCACTGTGTGGCACCTTGGGCAAGTGTCTTCTACTATAGCCTCGGGTCAACCAAAGCCTTGTGAGTGGATTTGGTAGACGGAA
Organism: Octopus bimaculoides; assembly: GCF_046866305.1. Lineage (NCBI taxonomy): Eukaryota > Metazoa > Mollusca > Cephalopoda > Octopoda > Octopodidae > Octopus > Octopus bimaculoides. The sequence goes on from NC_142951.1 coordinate 5,777,651, forward strand.
ACTGAAAGAAGCCCATCATATATATATATATATATATATATATATCATCATCATCTTCATCATCATCGTTTAACGTCCGCTTTCCATGCTAGCATGGGTTGGACGATTTGACTGAGGACTGGTGAAACCGGATGGCAACACCAGGCTCCAGTCTAATTTGGCAGAGTTTCTACAGCTGGATGCCCTTCCTAACGCCAACCACTCAGAGAGTGTAGTGGGTGCTTTTACGTGTCACCCGCACGAAAACGGCCACGCTCGAAATGGTGTCTTTTATGTGCCACCCGCACAAGCCAGTCCAGGGGCACTGGCAACGATCTTACTTGGCTTGCCGGGTCTTCTCACGCACAGCACATTTCCAAAGGTCTCGGTCAGTAGTCATCGCCTCGGTGAGGCCCAATGTACGAAGGTCTTGCCTCACCACCTCAGCCCAGGTCTTCCTGGGCCTACCTCTTCCACGGGTTCCCTCAACTGTTAGGGTGTGGCACTTTTTCACGCAGCTATCCTCATCCATTCTCACCACATGTCCATACCAGCGCAATCGTCTCTCTTGCACACCACAACTGATGCTTCTAATGTTCAGCTTTTCTCTCAAGATACTTACACTCTGACGGGTATTCACATTGACATTACACATCCAACGGAGCATACTGGCTTCATTCCTTGCGAGCTTACGTATGTCCTCAGCAGTTACAGCCCATGTTTCACTGCCATGTAGCATGGCTGTTCGTACGCATGCGTCATACAGTCTGCCTTTTACTCTGAGTGAGAGTCCCTTTGTCGCCAGCAGGGGTAAGAGCTCTCTAAACTTTGCCCAGGCTATTCTTATTCTAGCAGCTACACTTTCAGCGCACCCACCCCCACTACTAACTTGGTCGACCAGATAGCGGAAGCTATCGACTACCTCTAGTTTTTCATGTGTGTGTATGTTTGTGTGTCTGTGTTTGTCCCCACAACATCGCTTGACATCCGATAATGGTGTGTTTACGTCCTCATAACTTAGTGTTTTGGCAAAAGAGACTGATAGAATAAGTATCAGACTTACAAAGAATAAGTCCTGGGGTCGATTTGCTTGACTAAAGGCAGTGCTCCAGCATGGCTGCAGTCAAATGACTGAAACACAAAGAAGAATAAAGAAAGAAAGAATATCCACATCATCTGTGATCGGAACAAGAAATAAAATCACCTGAAATAATCCTTTGTTATTTCGGTACAGAACCAACAATCTTGAGGTGGGGGTAGGTCAATTACATCGACCCCCAGTACTTAACTGGTACTTATTCTATCAATCTGCAAAGGATAAAAGGCAAATCTGACATTGGTGGAATTTGAACTCAGAACATAAAGGCAGACGAAATACCAAAATGCTAATGAGTCTGCCAGCTCTGCCTTAGAATCACCTGAAATTATAGAAGGTAAAAAGAAAATGTAACCTTTTTTTTTTAAATACAAAAATGAAAAAATATTGGTTTCAAATTTTGGCACAGGGCCAGCAATTTTAGGGGAGTCAATTACATCGACCCCAGTACTAATTTATCGACCCCCAAAAGGATGAAAAGCAAAGGTGACCTTGGCGGAATTTGAACTCGGAACATAAAGATGGATGAAATGCCACTTAGCAGTGTGCTAATGATCCCACCTTAGAATCACCTGAAAAAAACAGACGGCAAAATAATTTAATTAAAAAAAAAAACATTAAACAAAAGTAAAAAAAGATTTTGGACCCAAGCAGAACAATCTAGAAACTTGCTTTTATGTCTGAAATAGTTGATTGAGAAGCAGCGGCAGGTGATGGGTGGGTGGGTCGGGAGTGGATGTAGTTCACACAGTCTGATAGTTGTAGTAGTCGTAGCAGTAAGGTCCAGTGTGATAGAAGAGACATGAAGCGTTAGCGATATGGTCGGATGGATGGATAGATCTAATAGCAATGAAGTGGAGGTTTTAGTTTGTTAAAGTTGGGGCAACGGAGGAAGAGGAGGAGGAGATTAAAAGGGGTGGTGTTGTCAGTCTGTTTTAGTAATGGGGTGGGATTGAACAATATGAAAAATAAATGGCAGATTGAAAAATTGGATCGGGGAACACACAGTTGAAACATCTCTCAGGAAGTGTCTTTTTTGTCTTTTACATTGAATTTCATTTCATAAACTTAAATTTGGGATATAAAATATTCACTGGAGATTTTCCATATAAACACATATATACATATGCACCAATGAGTAAGGTGGGGGTTGTAAAACAATTATTTTTATGTCTTTCATGTAAACACATTCAATTATGTAAATGTAAATATTAGTGTGTGTGCATATATATATATATATATACACACATACACTCATTAGCAAGTTTCCACTTATTATTTAGACATGTATATACATACACACATATATATGTCTGTACATATATGTACTCTATATCATTAAATGAATATGGTAAGTCATATCTCGGGCCTAAAAAGTTATATATATATATATATATATAATGTGTGTATATGTATATATATATATATAATGTGTGTATATGTATATATATATATATAATGTGTGTATATGTATATATATATATATATATATATATATATATATATATATAGGTTTGGTGATGCAAACAGGAAAATAGAACTCAAAATATTAGCACACACACACATATATATATATATACAAAGAAATTGGCATGGGGAGTGAAGCACCCATTGCTTCATACAAGAGTTCTTCAGTTTCAAGACAACAGGAGTTGCAATTTCTCAAACATAGAAGATATAAAACCCTGGTGTCTTTCTTTTGCTTCCCTCCTGCCAATTTTACCCTGGGGAAGGGACTCTGTCTGAAATGGTGGATACTGCACTCCCCATGACTATTTCACTGAACTCTTTTTGCCATATAATCGTTTCATACACACAGAATTTTAAATGCGAACCACCATAAGTTTCATACCTCTGATAATAAATATATATATATATATATATATATATATATACATACACATATATACCAACATATGTATGTATACATATATATATATATATACATATATATATATATACATATATATATACATACATACCAACATATGTATGTATACATATATATATATATACATATATATATACATACATACCAACATATGTATGTATACATATACATATATATATATATATATATACACATGCATACATGGTACAGTAACTTGAATTTAAAATAAATCTTAAGAGATAAAGTTCTTAAGCCATTTTTTTTCCTGAATACTGTCAGCTGCACCAAATCTACATCTGTACCCTGTGTGTGTGTGTGTGTGTAATGGAAACCTTTACCTGGCATTGTGGTTTTATGGCACAAAGCAAAGCAAGCCTTGCCGTCCACTCAAGAAAACACATAGTAAATGATCCACAAGCACTCAAGCAAACTCAGTCCTCAACTTGTTCTATTTACCAAAATGGTTTGCAAGGCACCAACAGGCCTCAAAAGACACATTCATGTCCGTAGAAAAATGATTACTGTTTTAATTTACTGAACCCTCATTTGTCATTAACAACAAGAGAATCCATACTATATATATATATATACATATATATATATATATAAATATATATATAGCTGAGGTGTGTTCTGTTAAGAATGTATAAGAGTACAAATAGAGCTCGTTCACCCTCAGAAGAAGCCATGGATGTTGTAGCATGGAAATCTAAATTTGCTTACTGAGACAGCAACTGAGCATCACCTGAGGAGATACATATAGATCTTATACAGGTAAATCGTTAAATAATTTAATTTAAACTTAACCTTAAATCCTGTAAATACGAGGATCTTTAATGTATCGAAACATTTGTAGCGATTAAAAAGCTGCCTAACCGTACTTACTCTTCCTTTCGACTCTTTTACTTATATATATATATATATATATATATATATATATATATATATATATATATGACAGATAAATAGAGAGAGAGAGAGATATACACACAGCAACAAGATGACAGACAAATTGGGAGTTGGTGTGGGGGGGGGATATGAGTTTTGTTTCTATAACAACTAATTTATTCAGAAACTGCACCTACAATGTTTGCACGATTCAAATTGCAGCTGTCCTGATGATGCCATGTCTAGCGGCAAAAGTGCAATTGACCCCCACCAAAATATACAGGACACACGCTACAGGAGGTCTCATACAACGCCGACCACTTGAAAGTCATCATCAAAGTGACCCCTTGAACTGGATTGGCGAGTGTTCCCATCTGCGGTGAGATCTTTGTTTGAATTCAGTTGAGATGAACGAGCGACGTAGGACCGGGGTCGTGAGTTGTTGCTGTGGGAGGTGTCGGGTTTGTGACATGCAATTTGTTGATTGTTTAAGATGTGAGGATCAAGAGACTCCCCTGGGCCCAGCTGCCAGTTGTCACGTGCGTTCTCAGCTGAGGCAGAACGATTGGAAGATACATGCATGCTATGTCTCTTTTTCTGCCGTCTATGTTGACCGGTGTCCAGTGGGACGGCCGCATGGTGACTACGTGTACACAAGCTGTGATTATTGTCTCTGAGGTTCAACTCCCGAGTCTCGTGTACCAGGTTTTCCATGGGACAATCGTGATGCGTCCCAGAGTTCGGTATGACTGTATTGAAACTTTGTTCGCTGCTCTCCCCTGCAGCCAACTTCTGTCCAGTCTCCGTACTATCTCGACCACTGCCTGTACAACTGTTGTGGTGATGGTGATGATGATGATGATGGTGATAACTGTTGTCAAACAACTGGCTCGAGTCCAAGTAGCTGCAGGTTTCAGGAAATTCCTCGGCGATGGTCGCAGTTGGTATGTCGACGGCACAATTTTCGTTGCTGTCGTATAGATTGCTGCGGACATTCTTCTTGGAATGATGTCGATGGTGCTTCATGCCTGACCGTTTTTTATACGCTCTATGAACTTTCTTTGAGATACGGCTGGGTTCAATTTCCTGCTTAGGATGCGTTGTCTGTGATAAATCCACTTTCATATCTTCGGCAAAACCGGAACTCAGTCCGATGCAGTTCACTCCACTGTCTCGTGAATAAGCGTACATTGAATATTTATTCGGCAGCTTACCCTTGTATTCAATACTGATATCATTGCCATAGTAATCCTCGCAGTAGCTGTAACGTTCCAGTCTCTTCCGCTGCTTGCTGATTTTCTGCTGTGCTGCAGCATGGCCATGTTCACAGACAGCATTATTCGTTCTCAGTGAAGATGTCTTTGAGGTAGATTTACGTGGACATTTGTGATGCTGGTTGCTACGATGCTTCGACGAAGCTTCATTGGCCAGTCCTTCGTAGCAGGGAGACTGTTGCGAGTGGTGTTTCGTGCTATCTGTTGGTTGTTTCTCAAAGCTGTTGGGTTCATCGACCACAACTGACCAGCGATTCACGTTTGCTTGAAGTTCCTGTTCCTTACCGAGTTTGGAATTGTAATGGGCTGTTTCTTTAGGACTAGCTTGTTCCGAACACATAGGTTCGCAAGTGTAGGGAGGCAATGTGACAATTGGGGGAACAGTCGCTGATTTTAGTTTGGAACTTGTCGGCCCAGTCGCCAGACCACCTTTACCGACGACATTGGCATCCTGCACGGTATAGAGATAATGCCAGGTATTAGATTTGGTCACTTGTTGGTCACTGATCCATTCTTCAGTCCTGCGTTGTTTCTCCAGTTGTTGTTGGTACCATTGCCATTCAGGGGGAGGAAACTGTGCAGAGAATGTGGCATATTCCACTTCTTTATTCGGGGATGCTTTCTTCTTGTAACGGCCAAACAGTTTACTGAATAACGTGGTTTTCTCACCTGAAACGAAAGAGAAACGGTGAATGAGGAATGAGGAAACGAAAACAGTTTCAGCAGCACACTCAGCTGAGACTATACATTATATATATATATATATATATATATATATATATATACACACACACACACACACACACACACACACACACACATACATATATACATGAATCCACATACATACATTCAGATATACTGTATTTTAACATGTATCAGGAACCCCCTAATTTTGGGGGGGGCTTAAAATTTGGAAAAAAGGATTTGTAAGGGATTATAATACTATCCATGTATAAAAAAATCCCATATTTTTTTAACCTAATTTTTGACAAAAAAAGGGTTCCTTATACACGTTAAAATATGGTACGTTATACTTTTACATACACACAGACACATACATACATATATATATATATAAACAAACACACATACATACATACAAACACACGTACATAAATAAACCCACATGTCACAAAGCTTACCTCCCCTGTTAACCTGTGATTCCACTGCAGTTCTTGAGTACAGCATATAGAGTTCATATCCACTCCTTTTCTGCATATCAAGCAAAGATATTTCACTGACAATTCAGTGGTCGTGTTTTAACTCCTACTTACGAACACATTTGCCTTTGCTAAATTTACCTGAAAACCTCTCCATGCTAGCTTTTGCTTCCATGCCTGGAATTTCCTCTCTGGTTTCAGTATGGTAATTAGATCACCAGTATATGACAGCACCCACGAACAGCAGGTCTTAAACTCCCATGTGATGATCTTTACGACTATAATGAGTAGGAAAAGGGTGAGAATTGAGCCCTGATAAACCCCTACCTGACATCAAACTCATTGCTAAACAACAGGTTTTAAATTCCTTTGTGGTAATCTTTAGGATTACAATAAACAGGAGAGGGGTGAGAATCAAACCTTGATGAACCCCTACCTGCACGCCGAATTCATTATTGAACAGCAGGTCTTAAATTCCTTTGTGATAATCTTTGGGATTATATTGAAGAGGAGAGGGGCAAGAACTAAACCTGCACACCAAATTTATTGTTGAATTCATTGTTGACTCTGGTTTTTATTACTGCACCTTTCAACGGGGTTTGTACAGTCCCCACATGCCATTTGTCGACGCTTGGTTCCCTTAGTAACTACCAGATTACAGAGTATAACATTCCATTAATGGCCTTCTCCATGTGTGTGTGTGTGTCTGTCTGTGTGTGTTTGTATTTGCTTTTATGTCAAGTTATAATTAAAGCAATTTAACATTAAACCGAAGAATTACTCCATACTTTTTTTGTAGAGTGACAGGGACTTCAAAGTTTCCCCTTGTTAGCTTTCATTCAACTCTCTCTCTTTCTCCCTCCCTCCCTCTCCCTCTCGTATATACACACATGGAGTGAAGGGAAGACAAACTGAAACTTGCCGCTGAAGGAAGGAAAGAAAGGTCAGTTTCTTTTGCTGAACATTTAAGTTACAGGGATGTAAACAAACTAACACCAGTTTTCTCAAGTGGTGGAGGTATGCAAACACACAAGCACACATCATGAGCTTCTTTCAGTTTCCTCCAACCAAATTCACTTACAAGGCTATAGCAGAAAACACTTTCCCAAGGTGCCACACAGTGGGATTGAACCCCAAACCATGTGAGCCAAACAGTTTCCATTATATAAAAATACAACATCATTTAATGATATTTACCTTTGTTCTTGTCTTGATTGATGTTGCTGTTCTTGAGGTTAATGTCCTTCGTAGAACCCAGGGTTTTGTCAGACTTAAACTTCAATGATGCACTTCGCCGTATGTGTTCGTGGGCGCTTTTTCTGTAGCGATTGCGAGACGCTCTTGCACTTTGACTGCGCTGTGGTTTGGTCTTGCTTGAAGCTTTCTTGATGTCGTTTGCACTGCTCGATGTCTGACATGATATCGAACGGACTTGCGCTTTGGGAGGTGGTACCATGGGAATGTAAAACTGTTTATAAGGGGACCAGGGCACAGCAAAGGAATTCTCACCCAAAGGAACTCGATATGTGTCCGGGGTGACCACAAAATATCCACTTCCTGCAACAAATGAAATAAATTTTTAAAATGAAATTAATTATAATAATGATTTCAAATATTGGCACAAGGCCAGCAATTTCAGAGTACAGAATAAGTCAATTATGTCAATCCCACCCACAGTATCCAACTGGTATTTATTTTATCGACTCTCAAAGGATAAAACAATTAAATTTCATGGTTATTCCAGTAACGATGTTAAATATCTACCAAAAAATATAGAATTGGTATTTTCTGCAAGCCATGTTTCTTCAATGAACTCGACATATCTGAACAAAATAATAGTTTCAAATATGACATTCTGCAATGAAATTTTGAACGGATACATCTGATTTCTATAGTAAAATGGTTAATATTGGTGGAGTGGTGATACCAGTGCAAAATTTGATGCTTTGATATTTATAAAACAATGACAATGGGTGGAAATAACATTTTGATATTTATGAAATAAACTGGTGCAATAGCAATGAAATTTGATGGTATTAATATTGAAATATTTCAGCATTTTTTCGTTTTATGTGTGGCAAGAGTCAAACTTGTGTCAGTTGATTTCCTGTCACAGGACACCATTCTCAGTAGTTTATGGTAAATTTATTTATGTCTTTTATATATTTTTCAGCTTGGCAATGTCTTTCTTGAGCTGGAGATTGTCAAACGCTCACATACAGTCATACATACATATATATATATATATATATATACGCATGAAAGATGTTGCCAAACACAAAAATATATTTAAAAAATTAAATAATATTGTTATATTTCAGGATGGTCATTTTTTATTTTTTTTGCCAAATAATCATAGGCACAAGATATTCATTCTTCATTTCAGATTTATTTCATTATTGTTCTTATTTTATCTCCTGCGTCTGGAAATCCTTCATCACACATCCTCTGACCTCTTCAGCGACTCTTCATCTCATGTCTCCTCCTGTTCCGTTTACTCCATGGAGAGGTCACAAGACATGTGGTGAAAGATTTCCAAACATAGGACATAAAATAAGAACAATTATAAAATAAATCAGAAGTGAAAAATGAATGTATAAAGCGTATGTTTATTTGACCCCCTCCCCCCCCCCAAAAAAAAAATGCCCCCCCCCCCCCAATACAACAACATCTGGTTCAACAGACGATTTCATATCAGGAATTTTGCAAAATAAATACACAAATGTCAAAAATAAATAGATTTTCCATAAATTGTCGAAAACAATGTTGTGTTTTTGATTCTTCTAATTTTAAAAATTTCTCCACATTTACATTTTCTGCTGTGATATCTAAAAATCTCTAAACAAGTTTTATAAATGCTTCCATACTATACACTCTGAAATACATCACTTATTACAGCCTGTATGTTATACAAGTAACAATTCTTCGTTACTAAAATGTAGTTTTTACCTGTCTTCATAACAGGAAATTCAAAATTCTTCATTTTGATACCGAGCATGCTTTTTAAAAGATTTCTCACAGAAATTAGCTGGCAAAAGTTTGACAATTGTGATACTTAAAACAAAAGAATGCAGAAATATTTATACACCACGTAATGGGTGAAGTGAGAACGGTGCAGCGTGACAAGTTTCATACTCAGGAAACAGAACAACGTGCAGTAATAAAAGGGGTGAGTGATTCCTTGTCATCGTTAGTTAAAATCCACTTTTCCATGCGTGCATGGGTTGGATGGAATTTGTTGAAGCAGATTTTCTCAGCCCGGATGCTCTTCCTTTTGCCAACCCTTGACTGTGAATGATGGTTGTAAACGAATGTCACCTTCATGTAAGCGGTGTCTTTTATCTTCAATCTTGAGTTATGGGAGGAAATATGACGATATTTGGAAACGGGTGAGGGTTAGCAACAGGAAGGGCATCCGGCTGTAGAAATATCCATCTCAACAAATTCTGTCCCACTGATGCAAGCATGGAAAAGTGGAAGTTGTGATGATGATAATGATGATATTGATGCATTGATAACTGTGCATCATGGTGACAGTGGTGGTGGCAGCAGCAGCAGTGGTGGTGGTGGTGGTGATGATCGTGGTGACAATAATACTTTGATAAGACAATATTGGTGCAGTGATCGCTGTGCATAATGACATCATCGAGGCAGTTATAAATCAATATGGTAACGACAACAACAACATTAAGGATAGAATGAACAAACAGTGAGAATGTTAATGGATACCTTCTGGGTGAGGGTTTGTCAGACATGAAAGAGAAAGAGAGAGAGAGAGAGAGAGAGTGAGAGACGTCAGTGTGGTGGTGGTGGTGTGATGATGATGTCTGATGTCAATGGTGCATGGAGACGGAGCATGTGAAGAGGATGATAATGGGAGGTGTGAAGCTGCTGGTGATGGACGATGTAGTTAGGTGGCAGTGGTGGTGGTGGTGGTGGTGGTGGTGATGGTGGCAAAATATGTCTACAGTTAGCAATCGCATTACAAATGGCAATGGTAATTGTTGTTGTCAATGTTATTGTAATTCAGCCCTGACCTAGCAGAGACCTGAGACCTAAACAAAAGGCTTTCCAACCACGACATTCTCGTCACTCAAATAATTTTATTTGGGGCTGCATCATCCAAAGTGTGCCTCTTATTTAAAAAAAAACAAAAACAAAAAAGATAATAGGCTGTGTCTTCTTTTGCAAGAAAGAATCATAAAACATATTCTTGAAGCCAAGCCTACCAGCTAGAGACTTGGGGAAGAACAAGATGGTCCATAGTCCCAATCTAGGTATGGGCAACATTCTTCAAAGAGTGGGCTGCATGAAACATGTCTCGTTATCAGGCAGACTGCACCACTAAAAAAATTCCAGGTAATTTTTTCCATTATATAAGGAGCCTTTGACATGGGGGTAGCATCTCAACCTTGGATGCACTTGTATTCACAGCAGGTCAGTAACATGCATGAAATATGAGCCAACTTATGAATCGTTCAACTGCAGGGTGACATGCGGCAAACAGTAACAGCGCTTGCTCTGTAAAACTAGCCCACTGAGGCCCAACCGCAAAAAAGTTGTTTGTTCTGGGAAAGTTCAGTCACAGGTATAGAAAACCTTTTACAAGAAGCAGGCCACACAAGGCATTATCCAGCATCAGGAAGACTGAATTAATAAAAAAAAAAATTGAGATAATTTTTCATTATGTGAAGAGCCCTGACTATGTAGCATCTTGACTTTGGATACACATGCATTCACTGCAGGCCAGTAACCCACAGAGCCAGTATGAACCAGCCTATGAGTCTAGGTGACATGCAATAAATTGTAACAGTGCTTCTTCTGTGGAACTGATCTGGTTAGATCCAACAATGGAAATGTCATGTACGTATGTTGTGGGAAGGTTAAGCAACAGACACAGGCAACCTTTTAAAAGAAGTGAGTCACATGGGACATGGCTCATTATCAGGCAGGCTGCACTATTAAAAAACTTCAAGATAATTTATTCATAAGTGTCACTGGCACAAGCACTTTTCATGCAATAACTATAAGTTTGACATCAAAATAGTAAATATTTAAATGAAGTTAACAGAGTGTTTTTTTGAATGGTTGATGCGTCTTCCACACTACAAGAATATCGTTTATTCCAGGCATAAAACAAAAAGTCATGTATTAGTAAGAGATTAAATGATGTTTATAGTTTGTGTGTGTTTATGACTGTCTAATGTAAACGTCTGGAAGGAGGTTGCGGAAGAAGGAGACCTAAGAAAATATAGGACAAAGTACTGAAGGCTGATCTCAAAATGCTGAACCTTATGAAGGAGATGACCGAGGACGGAGATATGGGGTGCATTGTTGTACTCAAGAAAACCCACCCACCACAACAGAATTGTGATCCTAAAACCAAGGTGCCAGGTAAAAAGCATTGGTGAAGGTACTGGTACCACGTAAAAAGCACCAGTGGTTTGACCTGGTAAAAAATTCCTGAAGATTGAACCACACAATGGCTTGACATTGATTGATTGCTTAATAGACCAATCACATGAAACTGCTGTGGTTTGAGTGTGATGTCTCTAGCATGCTACCAAGCAATTCGGTTTCGAATCACTGCTACGCAGTCATGAGCAAACTATGGCCCTCGTAACTTTCAGGAAAATGAGTATTTTGAAATGAAATTTTCTACAAATATCTTTCAGATGGCGTAATATGCTGATTATATCAAAATTTCATGTGCAAAATAAAAAAAAAATGACACATGCACACATACACACATATATATATATACATACTGACACACATCACAATTTTTTTTTCAAAATTTCAAGTTTCATCTTGTAGATGTGTGTGTGTGTGTGTGTGTGTGCGATGTGTATGAGCAGATATTTGTGCACGCATCTACCAATTATTTTATTTCTTATAGCACATTAAATTCTGATATAATCACAATTTACACCATCAGAGAGGTATTCATAAAAAGATTTTCTTTGAAAAACACCCGTTTTTCTGAAAGTGATGAGGAAACAAAGTTGGGTTGGGTGGGGCAGGGAGGAGGGGAGGCACACTTGTGTATGTATGCCAGCCCAACACTGTACCGATTTTGCCATCCACACATACACATGCACACACACGTGAATCGTGTGCCTCACGTAAGTTGGCATAGAAATATTTTTTGGTATTTGACAAGCGGCACATTCAGTAGATGACAAGGTCACATGTGACGCTATGCCTCACATTCCATGTGTGTGTGTGTGTGTGTGTGTGTGTGTGTGTGTGTGTGTGTGTGTGTGTGTGTGTGTGTATATCATTCCATCACAAGTGCACATTACAGACACACTAATTCTCCCCCACATCCCACACACAAATACATATCGATCTATCCATCACTTTGACCCACATTCTCTCTCACTCACTCTCTCTCTCTCTCTCTCTCTCACACACACTCTCTCTCTCCTCCCTCACTCTCTCTCTTTCTTCCCTCAGTCTCTCTGTCTGTCTCTCTCTCTCTGGTTGACCCTTTCTTTCTCCCATTTTAATCCTTTCCCTTGCACACACCTCTATTCCCTCATACGAAAAACCTTACACAAAATGCAAACAGCACCAACAAAACCTAAAACGAAGAACCAAAATAAAACAGAGCTGGGGGGGGGGGAACGAAGGGAGAGAGAGAGAGAGAGAGAGAGAGAGAGAGAGAAAGAGAGAAGAGCTGCCTCTTCCCTCTTTAACCAGACAATCACATCACAATTCTTTTCGAAACTTCTGCAACGATGCAGTTCTATGAGAATGAGAAAGAGTTGCTGAAATGGTGAGGCAGCGAGGAAAGAAGAAGAAGAAGAAGGAAAGGCTTGCATCCCTCCCCGCCACACACACAGATATTGTTACAGTCCCCGCCATCATTTATCATCAGTAACTGCAAACAGCAGCAGCAGTAGCCCAGTCATCATCGCTTCTTTTAAGACAGCCGCAAGTCTAACAAACATCAAACGGTTTGAAAATAATTTGCAAAAATAAAATAAACATTCATCATAGAAGTAAAAAAAAAAAAGGCAAAAAACAATTGCAGATGGCGAACGTTCAGTAGTCTATTCTTTTTTGTCATTGTTTACATTTTTCCGTTTACATTTTATTTATACTTTTGAGGAATTTTCAAAGAATTTTATATATATATATATATATATATGTGTTTGTGTGCACATGTGTGTAAGCATGTCTGTGTGTTCATGAGGAGATAAAAAGCCTATCGTTAAATTCAAAAATAAATTACCACAATCCCCACCCACACACACACACACACACACACACACACACGTGTGAGAGAGAGAGAGAGCAAATTTATTGATATCTGTGTCGACAAACGTATGGTTTGTTTCGCACTGTAGAGCTTCCCAAAATGATAATGATGGTGATGATGATGATGGTGGCAGTGGCGGTGATGACATCCAGATATAACCATAAGCACAGATTATATTCATATATATATATATATATATATAAACAATATATATAAGCATATGTTCATACATACATATATATATATAGAGAGAGAGAGAGAGAGAGAGACACACACACACATGTACATATATACAGTTCCTAATATATATATATATACATACACACAGACACACGTACATATATAGTTCCTTATATATAAGCATATGTTCATACATTATAAGTACACACACGCACACAGACGCATACATACATATATATATGTACACACACACACACAGATGTTGATACAAACGGCAAAATAGAACTAATTATGAGTATACATATATTTTTATTAATATTTAGCACAAAACTCTTGGACCTTGAGTCACTGTGCTTCTGTTAAATACACACACACACACACAAATGTGTAAATCTGTGTGCATAAAAGACCATGTACATAATATTTACTAGCTGTAATTATTTTGTCTTGAGAAATTTCTCAAGTTATTGTGTGCTAAAAATACACACCTCACTCAGAATGGCATCAGTAGATTGTCAGACACCAGTGTTTTGGCTTTATTTAAGCTCCTCAGGGATGAATACCTGCCGAGCCCTTCTGAGCTAAGTCAGAATTTTTACATTCCAATACAGAAATCAGCAACAAAACATTTGCTGATTTGCGCAGAAACTGGTCAGGCTTCAAATAAAATAGCATAAGCACTTGAAACAACATTAAATTAAAATAATACTGTGTATAACATCTATAATACATATACAGGTACAGACATGGCTGTGTGGGTTGCTTCTTAACCACATGGCTCCTTGTTCAATCTCACTGCATGGCAAGTGTCTTCTACTATAGCCTTGGGCCGACCAAAGCTTTGTGAGTAGATTTGCTAGACGGAAACTGAAAGAAGCCCATCGTCTGTGTATGTGTGTGTGTGTGTGTGTGTGCGTGCGTGTGTTGCCTACTGCTTGACAATTGGTGTTGGTATGTTTACATCCCCATAACTTAGCAGTTTGGCAAAACAGACCAATAGAATAAGAACTGGGGTCAATTAATTCATTGACCGAATTCCTTCAAGGTGGTGCCCCAGCATGGCCGCAGTCCAGTGAGTGAAACAAGCAAAAGGTAAGAAACTCTCGTTCATTATGCAAACAAACACATGCTTGCAAGCATGTACATGTATGCAGGTGCTTGCATTGCAGCTGCACATACAAAATACGTATACACATTCATAGTCACACACATTCTTACACACACACACACACACACACACTTAGACACATACACACACTTAGACACATTTGACAGTGTCCAAACTTTACAAACCCAGAGCACACCCGCACCCACATATTTGCCGATGGAGAGACACACCAAAGCGTTTTGCTGCAACTGCTGCAGAGAAATCAAAGAGTCTGGAAAGAAGAATGGTAATTAAGAAAGATTGGGGGAAGAGTGTGTTGGGGCGGGGGAAGGCGGGAACAGGTTGAGAATAGTCGTGATGGAAACAACGATGTGGTATAAAGTGGTAAGTTATGTTGTGTATGGGGAGGGGGGACGGTGTGACGTATGTAGTAAGGAAGTGTATGTAGGTGTGGGATTTATGGTGTGTGTGTGTGTGTGTGATGTAGAATTCTTTGTTTCATGGAAACAAGGCACAAAAAATAAAAAGAAAAAGGAAAAACAAATTCCTTTATTAACAATGGTCTTTGTCTGCGACTGAGAACTGTGTCTTGAAATTCAAAGGATCAAAAGAGAAGCGGTTTGAAGAACAAGGAAAGAAAGTATATTTTGGAAAATGAAAAATTTCACACACAAGACCCCCACCCCCACCCTTGGGCCGGCTGTGACATTGTGTGCCTCTGCGATTCAGGCTTGCAGGAAATAACTCTTTACCATTTAAAGAGCACCACACTTAGCTCTGAGTTGTTGTCATAGCAGCAGTGGTGATGGTGGTAGTAGTAGTAGTAGTAGTAGCAATAGTAGTAGTAATGGTGGTGGTAGTAGTAGTAGTAGTAGTGGTGGTGGTAGTAGTAGTAGCAATAGTAGTAGTAATGGTGGTGGTAGTAGTAGTAGTGGTGGTGGTAGTAGTAGTAGCAATAGTAGTAGTAATGGTGGTGGTAGTAGTAGTAGTAGTGGTGGTGGTAGTAGTAGTAGTAGTAATTGGTGATGGTGGTAGTAGTAATGGTGGTGGTGGTGGTGGTAGTAGTAGTAGTAGTAATTGGTGATGATGGTAGTAGTAATGGTGGTGGTGGTGGTGGTAGTCGTAGCAGCAGTGATGTAGTAGTGGTAGTAGTGGTGGTGGTGGTGGTAGTAGTAGTAGTAATTGGTGATGGCAGTAGTAATGGTGGCGGTGGTGGTAGAACTAGCAACAGCGATGTAGTAGTGGTAGTGGTGGTAGTAGTAGTAGTAGCAGCAGCAGTTGCCCTTGTTGTTGTTGCAGTAGTTGCAGTCATACTAGCAGCAGCAGTAGTAGTAGTAGTAGTAGCAGCAGTGGTAACCACTATTGATTATGGCACTCCCCCGATCCCCCACCCAATCCAGCAGGACTGATCAAAGGTATTCCAATCATACCAATCTCAATGGGGAGGAGGGAGAGAAAGAAGGAGAGGGAGAGGTGGAGGGGACTAGATGATATCATTCAGACCATCATCCATCTCGGAGTACATTACCCAATGTGTCTCTCTTTCCTTTTAAAAACAGTAATACGAGTAAGATGTGACTTGGCAGCTGCTATTTCTAGTATACCAGAGAACCACCTAGAGGCTCCCTCATTGGTTCAAACCATTGTTGATGAGATCAGTCAGGGCGCCAGACTAATTGTCTCACAATATTGGTTTCAAATTTTGGCACAAAGCCAGCAACATGGAGGGGGGGGTTAGTTGATTACATCGATCCCCAGAATTCAACCGGTACTTATTTCATTGACCCCCACCCGAAAGGATGAAAGGCAAAGTCAACCTCGGCGGAATTTGAACTCTGAATGTAAAGACAGACGATATGTCGCTAAGCATTTTGCCCAACGTGCTAACGAGTCCGACAGCTCGCCACCTTAATAATAATAATAATAATAATAATAATCCTTTCTATTATAGGCACAAGGCCTGAAATTTTAGGGGTAGGGATTAAATCGATTACATCAACCCCAGTGTTTCACCAGTTTGCTCACTCGACATCATTCAACACAGTCACAAACAGCGTTTTCTTTACCGCATTGTTACTGGCAATGAAAGATGGTGTCTCTATGCCAATATGAAGCAGCGAAAAGAATGGCTCAGTCTTGACAAACTAGCAACTCTGCAAGCAAAACAAGACCTTCATCCTCGAAAGACCATGTTGTGTGTCTGGTGGAACTAGGAAGGCATAATTCATTACAAACTGTTTGAACACAACCGAAACACTTAATGAAGAGCTCTACATTCAACAACTGCACTGACTCGACGAAGCAATTCAGCAAAAAAGACCGAATAAGTGAAATGGCATTCTTCTGCAACCCAACAATGCTCGTCCTCACATTACCAATATGACCAAAGCCACGATTCAAGAACTCGAATGGGAAGTGCTGCCTCGTCCTCCATACTGTCCAGAATTGGTGCCATCAGGTTTTCATCTCTTTCGACCGGTTTCAAATGTTCTGCGTGGTGTATCGTTCAACAATGATGTGGAATTGAGGGTTTGGTTGGACGAATTCTTTGAGTCAAAACAGGGAGATTTCTATCGCTGAAGCATCAAAAACCTTACTGAAGGATGGGAGGAAGTCGTAAAAATAAGTACTATGCTTTCAAAGAATAAGAGCAGGGGTTGATCTGTTTAACTAAAGGCGGTGCTCCAGCATAGCTGCAGTCAAAATTATTGAAAGAAATAAAAGAATATATATATATATATATATATAAAGACACACACACACACAGCATTTCTCAGTCTTGCAAACTATAATGTGAAGAGCAATGCTGAAGGGAGTGTGAGGTCCTTTATCTAATTATTTATTCATCCAAGCACAGATAATATATCCCCTTATGATAATGGCTAGCTGAAACAATCCAAAGGGCAATGTTCCTGCTAGCAATAACGATTTTTAAATAACAACAACAACACAGTTGTATCTCAAAGGTGGGGAGGGGGCATTTAGCCAATAAAGAACACACACACACACACACACACACACACACACACAATGGTTGTATTCCACTTCTTTTCGTGGTTATGAGTCAGCTAGTTAAACATTTAACTAATCAACTGCTTGATTAATTATTTAGTCAATCAATAAATCAATCAGCTGGTTTTGCTGCAGCCCTTTTTCGTCCCTATTTCTGGCCTCATCAATAACATGCCCTCCCCTCGTTACTCCAGCTCTGTCTCATTGTCTTTAAGCTTTCGTTACTGTATGTATACTTTGGGGGATGGACGTGTGTGTGTGTGTGTGTGTGTGTGTGAGACCCTCCCAAGATAGAACTGTTTCAACACACATTTTGAACTACGCTCTGACACCCTGTCATCACCATCTTTATCCCTTTCCCAGACCACACCCAGCAACCCTTATATAATGTGGGGTAGTCAGAGCCTGTCACTCTATCATAAGTTTTCATAAGTTTTGAATTAAAATCTTCCACCAAACCTTAGTCACAATTTATGTTCCTAACACTAGCTTAATGATAACTAAGTTATTTCACTAAATTCTTTGTTATATTTAAAATTAATTGAAAGAAATACAAAGCACCTCAAAATAAATATGGTAACGAAAGGGTTAAAATATATGATAGAGAAACAATTCTTAACCCTTTCGATACCAACCCAGCTGAAACCACCTCTGGCTCTGAGTACAAATGTCTTGTTTTCAAAAGTTCTGACCTCTCAACACCTGACATAAACTCACCTCCTTCTTTATACTACACTCCACTCAGTGAAGGGGGTAGAATTTTTCTTTCCACGATAGTTCTGGATCCCAGTAATGAACTCATTTGCATACAGCCAATCAGAACTCACCTTGACCAGTGTTGTAAGTCAACCGATCGCCAAGTTATGCCTGATTTTAGGAGACCAGTAATTAGAAAGATTTGCATCTATACCTATCATCGGATTTTGTTAGGGCTCCATATGGTAAAGATGTGGATGGGAAAAATGTAGGTAGAGGGTGATGTGCTAGCAACCCTCTCCTCTAACTGCTTTCTAAAGTAAACAACAACAAAAAACTACGCAGAGGCAGCCATGGTTGAAACAAGAACAAGAACAACAAGCATTTTTAAAAGAGAAAAGAAGCATGGTCATTTCTTACCCACGTGACCTTATCTTATCACCCATCACTTGTTATACGCTCATAAATTAGTTTGATAGTTGAGCTCTGATTGGCTGTATGCAAATGCATTCATAACTGGGGTCCGGAACTCTGGTGGGAAAAAAATTCCGCAGGCAGGTATTGTTTTCTTTGTCTCACAAATTACTTGGCAACCTCACTAGTGCTGGTGCAACTACAAAAAGGATCATCCAGTATTAGGAAGGGTAACCAGCCAAAGAAACCATGCCAAGGCAGATGTCAGAGCCCAACAGAGTCCTGTGGCTTAATCAATAATAATAATAATAGTTTCAAATTTTGCCACAAGGGCAGAAATTTTGGTGGGGTGGGGATGAGGCAATTATATTGACCCCAGAGTTCAACTGATATTTATTTTATTGACTCCAAAAGAATGAAAGGCAAAATTGCAACTCAGAACGTAGTGGCTGACGAAATACCGCTAAGCATTTCACCCAGCGTGCTAACGATTCTACCAGCTCCCCACCATAATAATAATAATAATAATAATAATAATAATAATCCTTTTTACTATAGGAACAAGGCCTGAAAATCTGGGGGACTGGAGTAGTCGATTACATCAATCCCAAAGCTTAGATGGTACTTATTTTACTGGCCCCGAAAGGATAAAAAGACAAAGTCAACCTCAGCAGAATTTGAACTCGGAACATAAAGCTGGAAGGAATGTTGGTAAGCATTTCTTCTGGTGTGCTGCCAATTCTGCCAGTTCGTTAACCGTAATATATCCTGTTGGATTGTCCAAGCCATGCAAACATGACAGATGGAGATTAAATGATGAAGAATCTCACAGAAGAAATCCAAAAACGAAATGGCAATATTAATGAAAGAAAAAAGAAAAAACCAGAAAGCAATGTATTACTTACCTGTATGGAAAACTTTCCCTTCTTGAATCAAGTTTGCAAGAGTAGCGTAGATCAATTCTTCACTGGGTATCTCCATCTCTTTATAACACTGCTCCAGTTTCTCTTGCACGGTATCGAGGGTGGCCACGATACGGTTGTTGTTCAGGTCCATAATGATAAGGCAAAGAGCCTCAGGAAGTGGGATAAACTGGGTCTGTGGGATTATCTGCATCTCAATTCCATTTACATCACCTGAAACAAACAAGTTTACAAGAGAAGTTTACAGTAACTTTATATGTGAAGGCATGTAGCTTAGTGGTTAGAGCATTTGGCTCATGATAGTAAGGTTAGGGTTGGGGTTTCCCTACACTAACACCCCTGTCTATCTCTTCTCTTCTCCCTACAATTTCCACCACCGCCGCCGCCGCATCCACCACCTCTTCTGCTAACGATGAAGCCTCTAGTGACCGCTCGACTTGCTAGAAATAACAAGCAAATCTCCCTCAAAACACAACTGCACCCAATCGTTTTAGAGAAGGACAACGTCGTGTGTAGTCCAGGCTTTCCTACTACACATAGGGGAAAAAAATCGACAGGATGGTCACAGCTGATTGTCTCTGGTCAAGTGCGCTTCCCTACATATATGAAGGCTTTGATTATAGGGCAGTTCATACAAAGCTCTCCGCTGCACATAGAGACAAAAAGACGTGATGGTCACGATTAGAATACCTTTGATCAGTCTGAACAATGCGCTTCACTGCACACAGGAAGAAGCAAAAAAACAAATAGGATGGTCACGGGTGGAATGACTTTGACCATCGGTCAGTTCGAACGTACTTCGCTGCACATAGGAAAACATTTAAAAAAGACGGGACGGTCATGAATGGAAGGCATTGGTCATGTCAGTCCAAACAACATGCTTCCTGGCATATAAGTAGAAAAAGACGGGATGGCCATAGATGGAAGGCTTTTGATAATTGGTTAGTCCGAAGAACGCGCTTCCTCGAACGTTGGAAATTTCTTTTTTTTTTTTTTTTCAACGGGGTGGTTACGGCTGGAAGGCCTTCGCTCAAAGGTCAGTCCGAACAACGCTGACCTGGATCTGAATAACAACGACAATAGTAGGAGTAGTAAAACATCACTCCGGGACTCCCAAACTCCTACCACCGTTATTCGTCACCTCTCACAGCAACCATCCACTCCACTCCTAACCCCGCCGCTGCCACCACCACCACCACCATCACCCCATCCCACTCATGCACACCACACTCACTCACTCACTCACTCACTCACTCGCTCACTCCATCGACTCAGCAAGTGTCTGTTTGCCAACAGCCAATGAGTGACTCATCAACTGTTACATCTCCAATAAAAAATACACACACACACACACACACACGTTCAATCATTCATGCACTCTTACATATCTCAGTGCTGTGATGGTCTCTGGTCGCTATGGTGATACGGCTGCGGGGCTTGCTGCTGCACTTTCCACCACCACCACCACCACCATCACCATCATCACTACAATCAGCGCCGCCGTCGCCGCCGCCGCCACTCGGGCTGCTGCCTGACCAACAAGCGGAAGTGACGGTAATCGATCTGTTGTAGACGCAAAACCGATCATACCAAACACGACGGGGGTGGCGGGGAGAAAAGGTCTTTGCTTACTTGATCACAACCTTTTTACGATACTCATTAACATCTTGCTCTTCTTACCTGCTATGATACTGCGACTGGCAGTAGGCACTACAGCCGACCCCTACACACAGTAGGTCGTCGACAGTGACGAGATACGAACCCACACTTTCAACGACGCCAAATCTAACTCTATACGCTTCACCAACCCTAACCCTAATCCCTTCCCTCTATCAATCTGTCTGTCTGTCTATCTCTCAATCTATATCTGTCTATCTACCTCAGTCTATCTGTCTATCTCTGTCTGTCTATATCTCTCAATCTGTTTGTCTATATCTTTGTAAGCCTAGTACTCATCCTATCAGTCTCTTTGCCGAACCGCTAAGTTACGGGGACATAAACACACCAACATCAATTGTCAAGTGATGGTGGCGGAGACAAACACAGACACACACTATATATATATATATACATATATATATATATATATATATATGACAGGCTTCTTTCAGTTTCCGTCTACCAATTCCACTCACAAGGCTTTGATCGGCCCAAGGCTATAGTAGAAGACACTTGCCCAAGGTGCCCACGTAGTGGGACTGAACCCGGAACCACGTGGTTGATAAGCAAGCTACTTACCACACAGCCACACACATACATGCATCTGTTCTGTGCATGCTGTGAATATCAGTTCTCCAATATCTCTAATCTCTGCTCACATATCGATCTGTCACTCTATCTATTTATCCGTTCATCCAGCTCTCTCCTGATCCCTGTCCTACATCAAACAATCGATTCTTCTCTTTCACTCGATAATCTGGGATTAACAGAGCGACTGCGGCAGAGAAGTTTGGCATAGGAATTTGATTTAACTGCTATATCATGTGTGTATTTATGTGTGTGTGGAGGTTCCCATGCCGGTGGCACATAAAAAGCACCATCAAAACGTGGCTGATGCCAATGCCTCCTGACTGGCTCCCGTGCCAGTGGCATGTAAAAAGTACTATCCAAATATGACCAATGCCAGTGACCCTTGACTGGCTCCCATACCAGTGGCACATAAAAAAGCACTCACCAAACGTGATCGATGCCAGGGCCACCTGACTGGTTCCTGTGCCAATGGCATGTAAAAAGCACTCACCAAACGTGATCGATGCCAGGGCCGCCTGATTAGCTCTCCTGCACTATCCAAATGTAGTCGGTGCCAGGCTTGCCTGACTGGCCCCTGTGCCGGTGGCACGTAAAAAAATCACTCACTACACTCTCAGAGTGGTTGGCATTAGGAAGGGCACCCAGCTGTAGAAACATTGCCAGATCAGATTTGAGCTTGGTGCAGCCGCTGGCTCTCCAGACCTCAGTCAAACCGTCCAGCATGGAAAACGGATGTCAAGCAATGATGATGATATATACACACACACATGGCGGGTACTGAAAAGTTCCTGAATTTGGGCAAAAGAAAATGCAGGGGGGATCAATTAATTATGATTTTACTCAACATATTCTCCTCTCAGATACACACACTTATTGCAGTGACCCTCCTTCAGTTTTTCTAAGCACTGTAAAAAAACACAGAAAGTTCTCAAGATTGGTTCTTGGGCAACGTGTTACATACCCCAGTACCCCAATAATTACAGGTATAAACCTGATCTTGTAATTTGGGTTCAGCGTAGGTACTTACTTTTTCACTGACCTCACGTTAATATCCACTGGGCAGCTTATTTCCTCTGCTGTACACAGTTTCTCTTCTCTGTCCCAAATCCCAGTCAGGTTTATTATGCTTGTATGGACATATAAGTATGTATGTATACATACATATATATATACATATATATATATATACAAACACACACAAAGCTGATGCTTGACTATATATGTATATGCTGCTATATATGTATATCATCATCGTCATTATTTTTTGTCTTGGTCTTAGGAGTTACGTCGAGTCATTCTGTCCAATAGCAACTCACTTCTCGTGACCTTCGGTGTCAAGCACCTGTTCTTAAGATTCTTGCTGTGTCCAACAAACAAGCTTTGTGCATAAACAGAAGTTTATGCCACAACCAAATTGCTGCTTATAGTACACAGCGCACCAATGACAAGTGGCTTTACATTATTATTATTATTATGAAGAAGAAGAAGAAGAAGAAGAAGGAGAAGGAGAAGAAGAAGAAGAAGAAGAAGAAGAAGAAGAAGGTGGCAGCTGGCAGAATTGTTAGCATGCCAGGCAAAATGTTTTGCAGCATTTTGTCCGTCCTTGCGTTCTGAGTTCAAATTCCGTCAAGGTTGACTTTACTTTTCATCTTTTTGGGGTCAATAAATTAGTATCAGTTGCGTACTGTGGTTGATCTAATTGACTGGTCCCTCCCCAAAAATTTCGGGCCTTGTGCCTAGAGTAGAAAAGATTATTATTATTAAAGCTGCTAGCTAGCAGAATCGTTAGCACACCAGGCAAAATGCTTAGCAGCATTTCATCTACATGGTCTGAGTTCAAATTCCATCAAGGTCAACTTTGTCTTTCATCCTTTCATGGTCAATAAATTAAGTACCAGTTGCGTACTGGAGTCAATCTAATCGACTGGCCCTCTCCCCCCAAAATTTCAGGCCTTGTGCCTATAGTAGAAAGGATTATTGTTATTATTATCATTGAGTGAGAGAGCAGTGCATGCCATCAAAGCGACACTGGGTACAAATATATGAAGCCCATTATACCCATCATGACTACCCGTCTGATAAGGGTACACCAGGCACATGCATCACAACCATATGTGCGTGACATGGTGATCTCGTATGAATATAAATAGCGCATGACCTCCCAGATGGGGCCCAGTTAGAATTTTCTTCGGGTCGAGTAGCCCATCCTGCTCAAAAGGTCCCTGAATAAGGTTTGTTTAAGGATGTTGAGCAAAATACCCATGTTTCCAAAGGTGAATTATTCAAACCCCAAAGAATTCCTCTCAACACATGGCTATGATGCTCCCCCACTACTTCTGCTCGTGATCAGAGATGCACATATCATCAGCCACTAAGGGACATGCTCAACTGGTTAAGGTCAAACTGACAAGCAAATCTGTGTATGTAAGATGGCAAGCTGACAGAACTGCTGCTCAGCATACAAAAGTGCTTAGCAGCATTTTGTCTGTCTTTACGTTCTGAGTTCAAATTCCGTTACGGTTAACTTTGCCTTTCGTGCTTCTGGGGTTGATTAAATAAGTACCAGTCAAGTACTGAGCACGGTGTAATCGACTTCTCCCACCTCACACAAAAACTGCCGCCTCCGTGCCAAAATTTGAAACCATTATTTATGTCCGCCTTAGCGAAGGGAGAGGTATTGCTTTCAGTCAGTCATGTTTGTTTGTTCATGCGTTTGTCTGTGGACAAGATATCTCAAGAACCGCTAGATGGAATCGGATGAAACTTTCAGGGATGTTTGGCCTCGTGACTGGCACGAACGGATTAGATTTTGGGGTCGATCCGGTACCGGACAAGGATTCTGGGTTATTTTTCCTGTTTTTTACTTAATTTTTGAGAGCAATCGGGTTCATTTTTAGTATTCTCGTTTATGAGAACAGTCGAGTTTATTTCAGATATTCTCATTTTAAAAATCATCTCTGGCTAATCGTTGAGAGGACATTGGTGTTGATTTGGCGGAGGTTTGCGCTCTCTGAGTCCTCCTGTTTATTATTATTATTATTATTGATAAACGGCAGAAGTTACAGAGTGACTCAAGGGCCGAGAGTTCCCTTCGTTTGCTCCATAACTTCTGCTGATTAATAACGGGTGTGTGTAGTTAAAAATGCGTTTTTAGAAGAATCTGAACGAATATAAGTTCGTCTCAGTTGCATACGCGCGCGTGTAGACACACACACACACACTTTCTCTCGGCGAGACATAACGTAAATATAAACAAACAAGTGTGACTAATGTATATCTTTCTTTCTTTCTTTCTTTCTTCATTCCTCTCCCCTCTGTGACAATTGTTTGCATGGAGTACAGGCGTGTGAGAGTGGCAAGTCTGGAAAGGCGGTGGTGGTGGTGGAGGTTGCAGTAATAAACGCGTGTGTGTGTGTGTGTGTGTGTGTGTGTGTGTGTGTGTGTGTGTGTGTGTGTGTGTGTGTGTGTGAATGTTGAACTGTGAGGGAACTATAAAGGAGTTGGGGATGGGGATAAATGTATTGGCGGGGGGGGGGGGAGTTGAGTGAAAACTAATATTTTCTGTATCTCCATTTGGAGAGGAATGAGTAATTGGAGAACTGGGAGATGGTGGTGATGGTGGGGTTGGAGACGGGGGGGGGGGGAAGAAGCTGAAGTTGAAGTTGATGTGAAAGGGAGAAAGAGTGAAAGTTGAGGTAGACAGACAGAGAGAGGGATGGGGAAGATTTAGAGAGGGAGAAAGAACTGGAGGATGCAAGAGGAAGGGGGAGAGATGGATCCAACAAGAGAGAGAGACAGAGAGAGAGAGACAGAGACAGAGAGAGAGCGTGTGTGCGTGTGTGTGTAAAAGAGAGAGAAAGAAAGATTATAATGAAGACGAAGAAAAGTTAGGGAGAAGGAAAAAAAAACTTGGCAAAGGGGAAGAGAGAACGAGAGAAAAAGAAAAGGAGTTAATTATAGAGAGAGAGAAAAAAAACGATAAAAATCAGAGAGAAAGAAAACGTCTGAGAAGGAGAAACGCAGAGAGGGAGAAGGAAAGAAAAGAGAAAGAAAAAGGTATACAAGAGAAGAAAAGGGAAAAGCTATAGCAGAGAGAGAGAGAGAGAGAGAGAGACCCGTGGTGGTGGTGGTGGGGGGGGGGGGGTAGCTAGAAGGGAGATGAAAATTGCAGGGAAGGGTACAAGGAGAAAGAAAGACAAGCGCGAACTGTCAGGTTCGCCCCTTCCATCCTTCGCCCCAGTAATGGAGGGAACACCAACAGAAAACTGTCTTCTTAATCTCAACAACATTTAGAGAGAAAACAGCAAAATCTTTAAATATACAAACGTATCTATACCATAACGATGGCACATATATATATATATATATATATATATATATATATATATATATATATACACATATATATACACACATATATATATATATATATATATATATATATATATATATATATATATATATATATATATATATGGCTGCGCGGCGTGGTTTTATGCGAGCAACTAGTCGTCTAAGTTGGAACAAAATGAGTGCATGTAATTATCTACTGGAGTGAATATACATACATGTATAGTTTGTTGTTGAATATGCAGTCAAATTTTTTGAACGTTTAAATATATATCTCTATATAATGTATTTATACGCTACCTTGCACGAACTTGTTGAAAACAGGTTCAAACTAACACCATAGAACGGGCTCCCAGAAATATATTTACAAGAACTAGGTCGCTCGAAAGAAAAGAAAAAAAACGGTGGGGGGGGGGAGATGGGGGAAATGGAAATAAAGAAATAAAAGGCTGGAACCGCCAAACTACAGCAGCAGAAGGAAGGAAGGATATGCCTAAAACAAACTGTTGTTGCAAAAGGACGCACCTGTGTCTGTCTAAGAGGTGGAGTTTTTCTTCGCCTTCACCGCTCCACGTTTCTACACCTACCGCCAAGGCTCATCATGGAAACCCCAGAATGTACTTGGTTGGTAGGTAGGTAGGTAGGTAGGGTATCTGAAGACACGGACGGCGAAGGGGGGGGGGGAGTGCAAGGAGATAAGGGTAGGTGGGGGTAGGGGGTACGGAGTGCTGGATAATGTGGAGGATGTTTTAGCGACTGTTGAAACAAGTGGAAACGTTGGCAGGTGATAGCATGGCGGGCGGGTGAGGGAGTGAGAGTGGGAAATTAAGGAGGAAGAAGAAGAAGAAGAAGAAGAAGAAGAGGACGTTTGGAATTTTATTATCTTTCGTGTGACTTCACGGAAACCATTTTCTTCACTAGTGGAGATAACATATTTGATTAACTTGTAAATGAATCCCAAAAGACCGTGTGTGTGTGTATGTATAAATGCGTATGTATCTATATATGTATGAATGTGTGTGCGTATGTATTATATATATATATATGAGAGAAAGAGAGACATATTCATATACAAACCTAAAATTTATACACACACACTGTGTTGTAGTCTCAGGCCGACCAATGCCTTGTGAGTGGATTTGGTAGACGGAAACTGAAAGAAGACTGTCGTATATATGTGTGTATGTGTATATATATGTATGTATGTATATTTTATGTGTGTCTTCGTGTCTGTGTCTGTCCACCTCCCCCACCCCACGTCGCTTGACAACCGATGTTGGTGTGTTTATGTCCTTGTAACTTAGCAGTTCAGCAAAAGAGACCGATAGAATAAGTACCAGGCTTACAAAGAATAAGTCCTGGGGTCGATTTCTTCGACTAAAAAGCAGTGCTCCAGCATGGCCCCAGTCAAATGGCTGAAACAAGTAAACGAATAAAAGAATGACTGAGGTATACTCAACCATTTGCACATTGATTCAGGAGTAGGCAATCCATCTGATTATAAAAACTGAATCCCCATTGTGAAAGGATGAAGGTTCTTTGGGAATATCGGTTTCAATTTTTGGCACAAGGCCTGCAACTTCCGGGAAGGGACTGAGTCGATTATATCAACCCCAGTGCCCAACTGGTACTTACTTTATTGACCCTGAAAGGACAAAAGGCAAGGTCAACCCTGGTGGAATTAGACTCAGAACAAAAAGAGGGACAAATAAATCAACCCCAGTACTTTTCTTCATTAAAAAAAATAAATGCACCCTTTTAAAGCCTAGCCAGACTCATGGGCCCGGTTTCCCGGTTTCAATGGCGTATGTGTTCCCCAGCTGGACGGAACACCAGTCCATCACAGCGTGGACTGGAGCAACGTGAAATGAAGTGTTTTGCTCAAGAACACAACGCGTCGCCCGGCCCAGGAATCGAAACCACAATCTTACGATCATGGTACTGACACCTTAACCACTAGGCCACGCACCTCCACTTTCTCCATTAAGCCTGGTGCTTATTCTGTTGGTCTCTTTGGCTGAACCACTAAGTTATGGGGACATAAACACACTGACCCCAGTCGTCAAGTGGTTGTGGACGACAAACACAGAGTTGAAAGGAAACCTGAACAGAAGAGGAATTAAATGTTGTGGGCAACAGAGAGGACTGTATTTGGATGACCAAGTGAGTGTATATAAAGAGGTGTCCTGCACTTATGGAATCTGTGAAAGACAGAGACCAAGAAAGACTTGGGGTAAAGAGGTGCAGACAGATCTTAATCTCTTACATTTCACAAAGGAAATATCAAAGGACTGCACTAACCAACACTCCCCACCATCCACTCAGGTGTAGCAAAGCAAACACTAAAATTATGTATATTCTCACACACACATATATATATATATACATATATATATATAATTCCCAGAGAGTTAGAAGTTGTGAATCCAACCAACTAAGGGATAATATCTATCCAATATACTGCTGGTAGAATACCCAATTATTAATACACAAGCGTGTATTAATAGAAAGCAGATGTTAAATGATGATCATCACACACACACACATGTATATAAATACCTATACATACATATACACACACACACACATGAATGTATGCATAACATTCCATTCCATATTTCTAGCATGTCAGCCTCATGTCTAGACCACATCATTCATATCCTGATAGTCTCTCGCCCTTCTAATATCCAAATCAATCACCCTTCTGTCTTTTATCCCTTCGTCACACATCACAATCAAACAACCCCTTTATTACCCATCCCACAACCACCCAAGTCCCTTCCATCTACACCTTTATCTCTCCTGCACATGCTCCCATCACTGCTCCGATTACACAGTGCTCGTCTCTCACTCACTTTCTCCTATTGCCAATCACACACACACATTATTATTGCGTTGTCATTATGGCCATCGATGACGTCTCATTCTCTTCTGCTGGAAACACATTTGCATTCTCTTCTGCTGGAAACACATTTGCATTCTCTTCTGCTGGAAACACATTTGCATTCTCTTCTGCTGGAAACACATTTGCATTCTCTGCTCCCGTGTCTTTATTACTCCTTGTCATGTTTGCCACGTATCGCCTCCTTCCACCCACATCCGTTATTCATCTCTCACTCACTCCTTCCTCTCCCCAACACTCACAGTACTATGCTT
>NC_142951.1:6012297-6014797 GCF_046866305.1 Octopus bimaculoides
AGAAGAAGAAGGAGAAGAAGAAGAAGAAGAAGAAAAGACAGAAGAAGAAAAGACAGAAGAAAGCGATGAGGAATAGAATAATGATAATAATAATAATAATAATAATAATAATAATAATGATAATAATAATAATGATAATGATAATAATAATAATAATAATAATGATAATAATAATAATGATAATGATAATAATAATAATAATAATAATAATAATGATAATGATAATAATAATAATAATAATAATAATAATAATAATAATAATGATAATAATAATAATGATAATGATAATAATAATAATAATAATAATAATAATAATAATGATAATGATAATAATAATAATAATAATGATAATGGTAATGATAATAATAATAATAATAATAATAATAATAATAATGATAATGATAATGATAATAATAATAATAATAATAATGATAATGATAATGATAATAATAATAATGATGATGATGATGATAATAATAATAGTAATAAGAAGAAGAAGAAGAAAAGACAGAAAAACCGACGAGGAAAAGAAGAAAGAAGAGGAAGAAGGAGGAGGAGGAGGAGGAGGAGAAGAAGAAGAAGAAGAAGAAGAAGAAGAAGAGGACCAAAAGGAAAAATGCGGGAGAAGTAGAAGGAAAAGGAAAAAAAAAAGAAGAGAGAAAGAAGCGATGTGGAAGAGAAGAAGAAATCCCACTTAAAGTTCGACTTTGGCTTTTTTAAAAAAATAGACTTATATAAGAAGTTTACTTCCCAATCACGTTTGCTGGCTCCGATTTCTTCAATTTTATATTCATACACGACGAATGCCCCGAACTTAAACTTGGAAGTATGTAAATAATACTACCAATAGTAGAGGGTAATTCTGAAGGTGGACGAGCTTTATACTGTACTCTAACACGTTTCAAACGGAATACAATATAACTATATATATATATATAATATCATATGTGCGTGTTAGTATGATGACCCGCAGTGTGATCGAACACGGAACCTCAGGATTGCGAAGTAACTTTCTTAAGCACTGGACCGTGTCTATCTCGCCACCAGTAATACACCAAGGTACAATTTATTCGGTTATTTGCCCTTCTTCCTAATTTTTCTCTCGCTCGAAAAGAAAAAATAAATTAGAAGTACCAATATTTTTTAAATTCGAAAAAGTTCAAAAGAAATTGACACAGTAACGAGTGAAGCACTTTGACGTTTCGGACAGGAGGTCTTTGCCACCACCCCTTCCTCTTCTCTTCACGAATTCTCTCGAATCTATAATTTTTAGCCTTAAAAATCGACGATCCTACGTAATTTGCATTTGAAACAAAAATAAAATCTTTGTGTATTATTTTAATGAAGGTGCCTTTGATCTTAGCAGACGACATTGACA
This sequence comes from Octopus bimaculoides, assembly GCF_046866305.1. Taxonomy (NCBI): domain Eukaryota; kingdom Metazoa; phylum Mollusca; class Cephalopoda; order Octopoda; family Octopodidae; genus Octopus; species Octopus bimaculoides. The sequence continues at coordinate 6,013,676 of NC_142951.1, forward strand.
TAAATAAATTAAAAATGAATAATTAAATAAACATGTTACCTTTTGTGATGGGAGTGGAGGAAAGAGAGATGAGTATGAGATGAGTGTTGGTGGTGCCGGATTTGAGGTGGTGGCCTTTGGGAGAAATGCATGCTGATTAAAGCCTTTGTTTTTTTTATATCTTTTTTGTTTGCATTTGGTCTATCATTTCATACAGTGTGTGAGGGGGTGAGTGGATGGTCACAGAGTACGGGTATGTAGGTAGGTAGGCAGGCTTTCTTTTGTCGTCGCTTTCTGTCAGTTTGTCGCATCTGTCTACGCAAAAACAACTAAGACGATTACAACAACAACAACGATTACAACAGAATTAATAACACCCTTTCTCCAAAACCAAGAAGAAAATCACCAAAAGGCAAAGGAAAAACAACAAAAAATAAATAACAAATCAACGCTTATTTCTTTGTTTTTATATTTCAATCTAAACTAATCGTATTAAGTCCGTTTAAATCGCAGTTAACTTAACTAGATTAGTAAAAATCCCTGTGGCTTATTTAATGGTTTCCCTATTGTTGCTGTTGTTGACGTTTGGTTAATTTTTTTCTTTATATAAACTGTTTCAGACTACATAAAAGTACTGTTACGGCTTTCTTTTTTTCGTTTTTATATAATTTTCAATTTTCCGGCATGTGTTGTCCTGCAGAACAGCGGCCCCAAACATTTTATGCAGCGCCCATCGGTTTCATGTAAGACAATTTTTGTCATGCACCGGGGATCACATACATAGCAAAACAATAAAACGCATAATATATAATTTAATTATCACATATACTATATGTTCTTTCATTCTTTCACTTGTTTCAGCCATGCTGGAGCACTGCCTTTAGTCGAGTAAATCGACCCCAGGACTTATTCTTTGTAAGCCTAGTACTTATTCTATCGGTCTCTTTTGCCGAACCGCTAATTTACGGGGACGTAAACACACCAGCATCGGTAGTCAAGTGATGGTGGGGGTACAGACTCAGATGCACCAATACATATACATACATATATGTATACGTATATGTATACGTATATATATATATATATATATATATATATATATATATATATATATATATACGTATGTATATGTACGTGTGCGTG
>NC_142951.1:6019797-6029797 GCF_046866305.1 Octopus bimaculoides
GGTGAAATGATGGATGGATAGGTGAAAGGGTAGGTGGGGAGGATGTAAAGAGTAGAAACGTACATAGTGAGAAACAGTGTGTGTATGTGTACGTGTATGAGTTTGTGTGTGTGTATATATATATATATATATATATATATATATATATATATATATATATATATATATGTATATATATATATATAGACACGTATGTGTGTATGCGTACTTGTACATGTTAAGTTGAACAAGAAGCAAGAAATTGAGTTTATGTAAATACACTAATACTTGTTATGAAGTGGTGGAGGGGGGGACAAACACAGATACAAACACACACGCATACGTACGATGGGCTTCTTTCAGTTTCCGTCTACCAAATCCACTCGCAAAGCTTTGGTCGACCCGAGACTATAGCAGAAGACACTTGCCAATGGTTCCACGCAGTGGGACTGAACCCGGAACGACGTGGTTGCGAAGCAAGTTTCTTATCACACAACCAAACCATGGGCTCTTAATTACTTGTTGAAGTCTTAGGGGGCGCCGCCGGAGCACACGGCGTGTCTTGGACAGTTTTAGAACTGGCAGAGACCAACCCTTTCTCCAGATTTAGCCACAGTCGATTTCTTCCAGAAAGAAAGATACGGAAATGGAGAAAGAATGACAGAAAGCGAAGAACCGAAAACTCTCTGAGGATAAGAAGCAGCAATCGATCTCTGATGAGGCATCAAGAAATAGCAAAACTATTCACATCGACTTTTTTGTTTTGGCTTAATATACAGGGTGGCCCAAAAGTAGGTTTACAGTTATTAAACCATCTCTTTCGCATTCATATATTAACCGTCAAGATCTTAATTATAAAAAAAATATGAAATCATTATTCTCTCCTAATTTAGTTAATTTTCTCAAGCTCCCTTTTCAGTTTGTAAGATAGAAATTTAAATATAATAAACTGTTTTAAAAGAAATTCAAAGTACCTACGTGATAACTGTAAACCTATTTTTGGGTGACCCTGTGTATAGAAGAACCTATTGTTTAACTATGGCGTCTCACCTTTCTTCAAAGTAAGTTTAGAATATGCATTTATTAAAAATATAAAGGGAAAATCGCACGCTTATAAGTTTACCTTACACACAAACACATATTGTTGTTCTGTTTATTCATTTTTGTCGTAATTGTACCAATACATTTTGTTGTTGATGCTGTTGTATTTGTGTGTTAGAGGTGGTGGTGGTGGCGTTGGCGGTGGTAAACATGCGCCTTCCATTCAGTCTGTCCCAGATTCAATCTCAAATTTAAATTTAATTTTTAGAATTAAAAACACAATTGAATTGAATTATTAAAATTACCAGGAAGGATAAACTCACAAACACACACATAAACATGCGCACACGTTCACATAAACACACACGCACACACATACACAAACGTAATTTCTCTGTCTTTACGCATACACATACTAACACGCGCGCGCGCACCCCACAACTACACGAAACGTTATTGAAAAATGAGATTAAATATTGGTTGGCGGGAAGAGAAAATGGTAAGATGTGAGGATGAGAAGAAGAGGAATGAAGATGGATAGAAAGAGATAGAGTGTGTGAGAAAGAGAGAGGATATAGAAGTGGTAAGATAGAAGAGAATTTGATAGAGGCAGAATTTAGTGGGAGAGATGATCGAAGAGAGAGAGAGAGAGAGAGAGAGGAAGAGAGGGGGGGAGAGGGAGAAATAAGAAGATATATATATATAGAGAGAGAGAGGAGATCGAAGAGAGAGTGAGTAAACGAGAGAAAGAGGGTATGAAAGGTTAAGAGTGTGACAGAAAGCGAAATAGAATGTTCGGAAAACAGAGATAGATAGAGGGAGAGAGAGAGGGAGAGGGAGAGGGAGAGGGGATGGGAGAGAGAGCGAAAAGGGGGCGAGAGTGAAAGCGGGGAAAGAAATAGACAGGGGAACAAGCGGGAGACGGATGACAAGGTTCCTGACGTCACGGATTTCTGTCCAATAAAACCGGTCGGTTCATTGGAGCTGACTTTCATTTAATTGCTGTGTCGTCTGCAGACAAAACTCTCTGCGTATATCCAACCCTCCACCACCACCACCACCACCACCGCCGCCGCCGCCACCACTACTATTATAACCACCGGGCAATAACTTGAACTAACGAGGATGTCTCCATGTGTTCGCTCGCCCTGCTAAGTAGTGACAACCAAAATCTCTCTCAAATCATGCCTTTAACCGTCTTGAAAAACAGGAAGGACTTTACCGGCTGATGTAATTTTTCGATACACTTACGGGTTGAAACGACTAAAAAATGGAGGCAAAAACAAAACAAAAACTACAACAACAACAACAACAACAAAAAAGAAAGGAGGAAAGAAAGAAAGAAGAAAAGATGGAGCAATATGACGGAGTAATCATGGCTTGAATGTCGTTTAGTATAAGTTTGCTTTGATAGGTCTGACCTGGGATTAAACAGCACAAACAACAAGAACAAGAACAACAACAAAAACAACAACAACAACAATAACAGCAACAACGACATCAACACAAAATATTGTTAGTCGACAGACAAATATCAAAGAACCATCTCTGAATTTCCAGATCTTTCAAATTGCTTCGTTTAATCGTTTTTTATTTTCATTTCATTTTTATTAATCTTTCATTATTATTATTATTATTTTTAATATTATTATATCTAAATTTTTGTTTTATTACTGTTTAGTAAAGGGGTGGAAGATGAGTACCCAGCATCCTTAACTTTCTGTTCTATCTTTTATTGTTTTTATTTATTCATTTATTCATTTATATATTTAATTTGTGTTTTCGCAAGGCGGCGAGCTGGCAAAATCGTTAGCACGCCAGACAAAAGATTAAGTGCATTTCTTCCGTTTTCACGTTCTGAGTTCAAATTCCAACGAGGCTAACTTTGCCTTTCATTCGATCGGGGTCGATAAAATAAGTCCCAACTGAGATATAATCGACTCGTTCCCCCCACTCCAAATTTCAGGTTTTGTGCCTGTATTACCAAAGATTATTTTTATTTGTGCAGAATCTCTGAGACTGACAGAAGAAAAGGAGGATGTTGCTCTCAATAATACCTCTCATACATACATACATGCATACATATACACATACATACAGTCATGCACTGTTGTAGAGGTCAGCTGCTCAGCGGATATGAATGTCCAGGAAAAAGAGAACATTTATGGCGAATTAATTCGGAATTTATAGCTCTTGTACCCTAACTATGAACTCTCTTTTGTATCGATCACCATTGGTGCATTAGGTTGTGTAGCAACAAATTTGCACAAAAACCTAGAAATACTCGGTTTCACGAAGAAACAACAAAAGAAACGGACGTGGATTCTCCATTTCCAGTCTATCAGCGGCACAGTGAAGATCTGTAAAACATTCTAAAAATTCTCACATCTGAGATTAATTATGTGAATAGATGCACGCACTAAGGTGTATGCATCGACAATTCAACAACACACACATACATATCCATATCCATATATATATATATATAAATATATATATATATATATATATATATATATATATATATATATATATATATATATGTACATATATATATATATATACATACACACACACACACACACACATATATATATATATATATATATATATACATATATGCATATATACACATATATACGTATATAAATGCATATATATATACATATCCATATACATGTATACATGCATATACATATATATACGCATATATACGCATATTTATATATATATATATATATATATATATATATATATGCGCGTATATACATGTATTATACACATATCCATAACCACGGGTTGGTACATTGTTTAATTTAGCCCTAGATACACGAAGTCTGAATAAAAAATATTCCAAGGATTGGTGCAAAAATCTCTCTCTCCTGGGTCAACTGATCTACACCGGCGCCAACGACTAACTAAATAACACACAAGGCAACGAGGAAGCTTCATGTAGGCAATAAATTAGCGGGAAATTGTAAGTAAATATCCCAGAATGCCCTGCCTGCCTTCCTCGAACGTTCATAGTGCAAATTGCTGTGCTTTGAGATGAAAGCGTGTTATTAAAGACGAAAGTATGTCGTTTATGACGAAAATGAAAGTAGAAAGGGGATGGCAGGAATTGAAACGACGTGACAAAGATAACGAGATTGATTGAAGAGAGCCGCTGCGGAGGGGCAGCTGAGGTGGCCTTCAGTGGGCTGGGGTGGGCTGCGCGGGTCGTGTACATGTAAGCTTAGGTAAATAATCCACACAAACATTAAAAAAAAAAGAGATAGTATATAAATGGAATATATTACGCGGGATCAAACGCTAGCGATTATCATTCACAAACACACACGCACACACACACATATGTATATGTAAGTATATAATATGTACATATATGTATATGTGTAAGTAATTATACACACACACACACACACATATATATATATATATATATATATATATATACATATATATATATATATATATATATATATATATATATATATATATATATATATATATATATATATATATATATATATATATATATGAGCCATTTCTGATGATTGCTAGGGTCTCAGCTCCTCTATGAAATCGATTGGCAAAAGTGGCTGGTAAAGAGAATAAAATAATATTTTATCATCATCGTCGTCGTCGTCGTCATCAGAGACTGAAGGATTTTTAATTGCTGCGCAAGATCAAAGCCTTCCCATCAGAAATCACCACGCAATGAAAAGAAGTACAGCAAGTAAATGCAGAATATCTGGTGATGGAGAAGAAACAATAAATCAGATTGTCTCTGGCTGCCCAGTCCTGGCTAAGAAGGACATGACAGAGTTGGAACATATATACAGACATTGACAGAGTTGGGACATATATACACTGGAAGCTATAACAACAGGAAAAAGACGGTATAGGCACACGCCAGAAAAGGTCCCAGAAAATGAGAAAGCAACCATACTCTAGGACGTGCCAATACACACAGATAAAGAAGTTAAGGCTAATAGGCCGGATATAGTTGTCAGAGATCACCAAGAAAGTGCTTTCTAATCGATGTATCGATAATCCTTTCTACTGGAAGCACAAGGGTTCAAATTTGCGGGGAGGTGATTAGCCGATTACATCGACCTCCAGTACTTCATTTATCGACTCCGAAAGGATGAAAGGCAAAGACGACCTCGGAGGAATTTGAACTCAGAACGTAGCGGCAGACGAAATACCGCTAAGCATTTTGCCCGGCGTGCTAACGATTTTGCTAGCTCGCCGCCTTAAACGATGCATTAATAATAACAGATGACAATGTTTCTCTAAAAGAAATGGAGAAACTTTCGAAATACAAAAACCTGGAAATAGAGGTAACTCGAATGTGGAATCTAAAAACAGAAACAATTCCTATCATTAGGTATGATGAAAAAATATTCAGACAAATACATAACAAAAACACCAGGACTTACAAATATATATATATAAGTATATATATATATAAGTATGTATATATATATATATATATATATATATATATATATATATATATATATATATATATATATATATATATATATATATATATATATATATATATATATTTATATATTGATTGCCTTGATAACTGAAGTTCAGGTTTCCGCCCCGACATCCGAAACTCGGAGTTTTATTATGACAACCGAATAGTTGTCACATATTATATTACAGACAAATTCTTCTATTTACATAATATCGAGGTCTCTTTCATTCTTTTGCTGTCTTACCATTACTATTAATATCTCTCTCTCTCTCTCTCTCTCTCTCTCTCTCTCTCCCTCTCTCTCTCTCTCTCTCTCTCTCTCTCTCTCTCTCTATATATATATATATATATATATATATATATATATATATTTATATATATATATATATATATGTAGATAGTTCTGTAGACAGATGTGTGTGAGTATATATGTGTGATATATGTATGTAGATAGATGTGTGTGAGTGTGTGTGATACACACATCACACGCACACATCACACACACACATCACACACACTCACACACATCAGGATGTTCGTATTTCAGTTTCATTGCATAACAGATTGGGCAAGTGTCTTTTACGAAACAACTACACACACACACACACACACACACACACACACACTACAATACAGGAACACACCCTGTGTTTATCACTTGAGAACGCTCTTTGAAAATGGTTCTGCCTTACAGTCTGTTTGTTAAAGAGAAACCAAAACCGAATCACTGCGTAAACTACCGAAACATCATGATTCGAAACACTCTCTTTCGGAGTGCGTCACCTTAACGCAAATTACACACATACGTACGCACGCATGCGCATACACAAACGCATACACTTACACACACATATATATATATATATATATATATGTACAAACATTCACGAGCACGTATGCAAATATCAAGGCAAACTCAAAGACGACGCGTTTTACAATGGCGCTGTTAAATACGAACATGAAACTGGTTAACAGATTGTTGAATCGCCTGCATGAGCGACCATACGTAAAGGAAAGGTCTGTACTTTTATTACAAACACAAACACTCACTTATATATACATACAGACAGTCCCATGCACGCACACACACACACACACACACACACACACACACTTCCACACACGCATAAACAATTGATATTTTATCTAATGTGTTTGTCGAGTTTTTATTTACTTCTTCGAATTATTATTATTATTATTATTATTATTAATATTATTATTATTATTATTCCACTGAGGTCGACTTTGCCTTTCATTCTTTCGGGGTCGATAAATGAAGTACCAGTTAAGTAGTAGGGTCGTTGTAATTGACTTACCCCTTCTTCCAAATGCCAGGCCTTGTGCCAATAGTAGAAAGGGTTATTATTATTATAATAATAATAATTATTATTATTATTATTGCCTTCGCACAGCTTCTAACGCTGGGAATGTACTACTGTGTCAGCTGTTCACTACCAGTGAAGTAACGTAATACCTCTTATTTGTTGAGCACCTTCCGGAGTATTCGAGCGGTTCCAAGCAGTGCTGTCTTCTGCAAGTGCTCCACCCTTATTGCAGACCCTATTTGTTCCACGTACTTCTCGAGATTTTTTCTCACTGTTCCCAAGGCTCCGACAATTATTGGTACTACTGCTACCTTTTCCATCAGCCACAACTGCTTAACTTCCCAAGCTAACCTGTCATATCTCTCGACTTTTCTTTCTTCCTTATCGCACACCTTGTTGTCAGCTGGGCATACTATATCTATGATCCAGCATCATTTGTTTTCTTTCTCAATTAAGATTATGTCCGGCTTCCTATTCTCTATCTCATGGTCGCACTGAATCATAAAATCCCATAGGATCATTGCATTTCTACTTTTGACGATGCCTTCAGGTTTGTGGTCGTACCAATTTTTTTGCTCTGTCAAGTCCATTCTTGTTGTAAAGTGTCCAATGGACAAGCCTTGCTATATTGTCGTGGCGTCTCTTATATTCCTTGTTGTCGCGGACGGTATGAAATGGAAGAGTCGTCAGAAGGTTTGACAAAATGCTTGTAGTTACAGTTCTTTATGCTGCGAGTTCGTTTAATTCGTTCAAATGCTGCTAGGACCCTCTTTATATTTTATGTGCGTGTGTGTGTGTATATATATATATACGCACATACACATATATATAATAAAAATAATGATAGAAGACAACATAAGGACAAGTTTGAACAAATATTGTATTAGTTTAACGCTTTAAAGAATGGAAAAGAGTCTTAACATTTCGAACGTTAGTCATTCATCAGAAGAAAAGCATCGAAGAAAAATGTATGAGGAGAGTGAAAGTGGGAAAGAGGTTGATTGAAAAAAATATACGCGCGCACACCTGCATAAATACACATAATACATACATACATACATACATACATACATACATACATACACAAGAGTGATTGAACAAGCAAAGTAGTATCCAACACTTTTATTTGGAGCTATATGTATTTAAATGTTTGACTCATCGCATTATTTAAAGATTCTAATGGGGTGGGCGTGTCGCTCGATCCTCGAAACTGAAAGTAACGTTATAATTAGCCAAACTCTGTGTGCGTGCGTGCGTGTGTGTGTGTATTAAAAAAAAACAGCTAGTAACAATGTTAATATGTAAAGGAGAATTTTAGTTGTCAATTAAACGCGACAAAGGGTGTCAATTCATCTACATTGTCTGAAATAAGAGCTAAAATGCTCCAATGCTGTTATAAAGCACATGACATGTATTTCTGATTGCGCCTGCAATCGTCATGAACACCGAACCGAGAATTCCTCAGACTGGCCGGTCAGTTTCAGCTATTTCCGTAGCCATCGTCAGTAAGGCCAGCTCGTTCGGCAGATTCCGGGCTAACTCACCTATCAGAATATATGTTTTTTACCATAAACATTCATGGATGATTTAGCAGATTGCTAATGCTTATACAAAAATTAATAAAAACAGCCAGTTACAATGTTAAACCGTGTGCAAAGTCAAATTCTTGTTCTAAATATATAGACCTATCGAAAACATTTATTCTCTTTAGAAGTTTCCTGACCCCTATTCTTTCTCCCTTTTGTTTTTTTTTCTCTTCCTTGTTTTTTTTTCTATCTTTCATTTACCCTGCTGCCCCCCCCCCTATTTTTATGATGACGATATAAATACTTGTTTTGTTTATTTGTTTCTGTTTTTCAAAATTATTATTTCTGTTTTTGAAATTTAAAACAAGGACATCACCTTTAAATACACCACCACCATCACCACCACCACCACCACCACCACTGCCATCGTCATCAACCCAAAGCTACCCCCGTGCTGAAACACCTCCTTCTCTTCATCCCCTTCCTCCGCCCCTCCCTCTCATGAAATATGAGGTCATACGCCTATCTTATGTAATAATAAACCTCCAAAAATGATGCCAAAAGACACCTTACCGGGGCAAGCAATCATGTGCGGCTTTCCCGACAGTCACACGACGGATCACTATCGTCGTCGTCGTCGTCGTCGTCATCACGATCGTCATCATTCTTCGTATTATTATTGTCATCATCATCATCATCATCATCATCATTATCATAAAGTGTTGTTCTTGACGTAATTTCCGACAGAAAACGAACTTTTTTTTTCGAACAACGAAAAAAAAAAAACCAAACAAACAGAGAAACGAGACATGCAACATAAAGAACATTTGCCTTCCTCAGTTGTCCCTGTCCATCTACTCGGCGTTTCGAAGATCGAACGCCAAGCATTGCTTCCGAGGAAGTTTTAACATATCTGTCTATATCTGGATAGCTATCTACCTGTCTATCTGTTCGTCCGTTCATCCATCCATCCATCCATCCATCTGTCTGCCTGCCTGCCTGGCTGTCCATCTGTCCTTACGCCCGTCTGTCTATCTGTCTGTCTGTGTCAGTCAGTATATCTGTCTGTCTGAGCGCCTGCCTGCCTGCCTATCTATCTATCTATCTATCTATCTATCTATCTATCTATCTATCTATCTATCTATCTATCTATCTATCTATCTCTCTCCCCCCTCTCTCTCTCTCTCTCTCTCTCTATATATATATATATATATATATCAATTTTTTTTCTCCGTGTTTTTCTCCTTGTCTCCGTATTCTTTCTGTTGAAGAGCGTAGCTCGAAACGTCAAAGATTTTCCGTATTCCCGAGCGTCATACTAATATATACTTTTGTTATTTACACCACCTGTCCTCGTCTGTTGTTATTATTTGTATATTCTCCCATATATATGTACACACTGACACACACACACACACACACACACACACACACACGCACACATACACACACTCATCCAACCATACACCTCTCCCCGACGCCAACTACACCAATCTAAATCTATCGCTGGCCCCCATCAAAAGCCTTCAGGCCCTTAACACAATTTACAATATTAACACCCTCCCACTTCATCACTCTATTCCCTCCCCCTTCTATTATCTCTTCGTTGTTACGTTCCTATCCCATCCTCCTTC